>NW_020955659.1:184572-243870 GCF_003031625.1 Empidonax traillii | reverse complement strand
CTTTTTTCTATTCTCTCAATGTGCAGTTATCCAGATGAGAAACAAGTTAGAAAACAGTCTTTGCTTCAGGAGATATAAGACAATCACATGTGAAAACTGCTGACATACACATTATAAAGTAATAAAGGAAAACCATTATAGAACTACTTCAAATGTGAAATAACCACCCAGGTATTCATTATGACAAAATATAAACTCATAAAAAATAAAATAACTATTCTTCGGGGTTAATTTTGCATACATCTGCTTGATTTCTGAGGAGGAAAACCGTAAAAAGTAAAATGGAAATGCAAAAAGATGGTTTTGTGAAAAATAAATGAAAAACATTTCATGAGTCCCTATGACAGCACAGTGAAATTTGAGAAGTATTTTATCTGGCAAACAAATACTCTTCTGTTGCTTTAAAGTTCACTACTACTCCAACAATAAATATAAATCATGGTTACCAGCAAAGAATAGAATTCTTGATTATTATTAATATTATTATTATTTAATGTTCTCTATAATTAACAATTAATGGATCACATCCTTATTTTTCAGTATTTATAACCTCATGGATGGCAGTTTTTCAGGTGTTGAGAAATCAGACATGAGAAAGCCACTGTTTTTCAAGTAAGTCAACCCTGACAAAGGGCTAAAGTTTATAATTGATATGTATGAAGCAAAGTAATGAAATAAGAACCAAGAGCATTTTGACTGTTTTTCTAATTTCCTGGAGTCAGTCCTCTGGAACAAGAGCTGCATAGTTGATAGTACCTCAATGGGATATTCTTTTTGTCATTTCCATGTTATCAATACAGTATTTTATTTTGCTGTCACTAAAGAGCAAAGCATTTTTCTGTTCTGTTCTGTCTCGCTTTACCTACTGAGGTTATTTCATTTCATTTGCATAGGACAATGAGTCAAGGATATGGAAATTTTTGTGTCTAGCTATTCATGATGGAACACCAAATTCTTAAATATTACTGAAGGATAGGTTACTTTATTAACAGATCAGCTTCATATTCTCACAGTACTGCTTACTTGGCTTTTTTGGAATAAGAAAATTTTAAGAAAAGTGTTTATCTACTGAAAATTAGTTATAGAAGGGCTTTATATGCTCACTCAGCCTCAGTCCTGCTATGTAACCCTGCAGTTCTACTGTGATTTGATTCATGCAATTACCCCCTTTGAGTAAATGATCAATCAGATTCTAGATAGAATAAACATTCAAGTTTATACACGAACTGGTATTATCAGTACACCGAATACCACCTGTTTTCCTCAGTGACTAAAGAGATCCACTGTTCATTACATGATAACAAACTCCCAATATGCTTAAAAAATTCTACTAATGTCCCAAGTTTTGTTAGATTTTTGTTGTTTTTATGAAACAACATTTCCTTATAAAATCTTGTTTTCCAGTACCGTGTAATTTTTGTCTTTATTAGAACATCTCTTTTGTATATATATATAATATATGTATTTATATTTATATAATATTTTATGTAACTCCCATGAAAACAAATGACAAAGTCAAACGGAAAATAAAGTAATGATAGAAGAATATATGAAAATTATTAAGAGGTATTTGTTAAGATTAAAGGACTGAAAAGAATTTTATCATTGACTATCAAATTGTTTTATAGATAACTTAATTTTAAAATATTTTTACCAAAAATTTAATGCCTTAACATTTAAAAATGTGAACTCTGCTCAAGTAATCTTAAAACTCCTTTTAATGGCTCTGTATTTGATAGTTCTTGCAATGTGAATGAAAAACAGTGTCCTTAGTCAGATTCAAGCTAAAAGAACACAGCTGCTTTGATGGGAAAGTATCCAAAATAGTTTTTCAGTACTTCATAGGAACAACCATATTTAAACATGCAACCTTCCGGTTTGTTTGGGTGGACAGAGGCAAAACTTCCTTTTTTTCTTTTTTGTTGCAAATGTTAATGCAATTAATTAGGGAGGAAGGGTTGGGCCACTGTGATATTCATTTCAAGAATAAAAGTCCCACTGTCTTCAACCAAGCCAGAATTTAACTCCTTAAGTTTTGCTTTTAATTGCTCAGTGGAGTAAATTAGTAGCTCATTGATAGAAAACAGGAAAATAACAAGGAAAACATCTGTGAAAAACTGCTAAAAAACCCAAACCATCCAGTTTCAAACTACTGTCACCTGACCAGGAAATTTGGCTTTGTGAGATTTCATTACTTCTAATTATAATAAAAATAACATTATTTTAAAATTGTTCTGAAAGCTAGAAATAATCAGCTACAGTTTGAGTTTATGGTGCAGGTTCAGGTTCCTTCCAGAAAAAATCTACATATTTGTATAGATTCGCTTCTTTGAAGCAATGACTTCTCCACTCAAAACTGTTCCAGCTGAAGTGACTTGTTAGCAGTTGAAAAACTGATTGTGGCTGTAGATTTTGGATAGAATAGATTGATAGGATAAATGATAGAAAGTACTACAATGAGAAAACACATGAAAAAAAATTAGAAGAAAATAGTAACCTATATTTAAATGTTTCAATGTTGAGTGACTTGTCTTACTTCAGGGAAGACTCAGATATATATCCAATGGAAGGGGGAGCAAGCTATCTTGGAGGCCCAATAGGCTAGACAGAAATCTAAATCCTTTCTGGGTCTGAATTCCTAATAGGACCTAGGATAAGTCATTAGTGTCTTGGTTTCAAATTTATGTGACAGACTAACAAATCAAGTCAATTTTTTTTTCACTTGACAGGCTAGTGCTCAAGCTTAACACCTTTACATTCTGTTGACTTTAAATTCACTGGGTCTTCAGCTTTTTTTTGAATATCTGCCTTTGAGGGATCGTCTTTTCAAAGACTCTTGGTTGTTTTATTATATGGACCTCGTGTACATAACTCCAAAGGTAGTACTGACCCAAGAGTTTATGCTGGAGATTATATACATCCTATACCAGAAAGATGCAGAACTATGGACTTCTGCTTAATCATGCAGTAAGTGTCCTCTCTCATTAGTTCTCCCACAGAATAACATCTTTGAAAGTTAATAAATGGCATCCTAATTAATTTTGATTTTCTCCCTTAAAAGGAGCTTTAATGTGTGTCCTTTAGACTGTGTCCTTAACTCTTTCCAGTGTTGACAAAGAGAATGTAAGAAATAGAAACGTGAACATCTAGAGAATAATCATGAGCCCAATAAAAAAACTGTAGAGAAACTAATAGCCCTGATTTTTAGTTTGCAACTTTAATAATGTTATTTTGATGAGCTCTTCTCATGTAATTATCTTATGTAACAAACATATTGTATACCCCAGGTGGATACTCACAGAGCTGCTCTTTTGAATCCCATGATATTAGGCCCACATGTTCTTATATTTCCCTTGATCCGAATGGATGCCAGGTACAGACATTAACTTTTTAACCTCATCAGCAGAGGAGATTTTGCATCCTAGCTTCCCTAGAGAATCAGAGTCCAAGTTTCAAACAATTTTAAAGCTTTTCCCCAGGTGACAGCTTTACAAGTGCTCTGGGAATATACTTTTCCTCCATTTCAGAAGCACCTATTTGTTGTATTAAATACGAGGACGGCCATGTAAATAAAACTGGGCACTTAGATGATGATGGCCTAAATTTAGCTTTATTCTCTTCATCCAGAATATTACATTGTCTTCACACAGCTGCACACACACTGTCTCTTAGAATCTTACATACTAACACTATTCTTAGCTCTATTATCTATATTTACCACTAGCCTTCACGTATGATTGGATGTTCACCTCTTATTTACATTCTTTTCCATGCTGCTAGGCACCATAGCCTTGCTGCATCCTCCAACACCTATTAGTGGAAACACAAATATCTCTTGTTTGGAGCTCCTATAATCAATAACATATTTAACAGAGGAAAAATATGCATGCTGCTAGAAATTATAGACATTCACTCTCTTCTGCTTGTCTTTGATACCCCAACATTCCTAAATATGTTTTAGTCTTAGACCAATGACTGGCAGGCAGTGTCTGCCTTTAAGAAAACTAATTCCCTTGCTTCTTTGCCCAAATCTCCTCTTTTCCCACTCTGACACTCTCATAGCATCACTTCCTTTGTTCTCCATATAGTTTGGTCAGAAAAGCATAACAGTAAGAAGGGATTATAATTGTGAAATTCTTCATTGCACTAAGGATTTTCTCTCACTTTACTACTAGGAAAATCACTACTAGCAATCAATCATTGTGGTATAGCATTTTCTTTTTCTACAGCCTTAAAACTCTTATTGGAAAGCTGTAATATTGACATTTTATTCTGTAGTTCATCGTGGGGAGAAAGCAGATTGTTCTGATAAAAATAGCAGAAAATTAGAATGGTCAATGCTTATTTATTCCTTGTTTTTGTGAAACACAAAACATTTGATATATAGTAGGAGCTGTTGATTTTGATGTCATTATTAGGCAAAGATTCAAGACCAGAGAATATCTCATTTCTGAACCTCTTTTCAGCGAGCATCAGTCATTTAGAGATGATTTTAACTTTGAGCAGCTTCAAGTATTATTTTTTCTGTCTAAGTTTAAATGTTAACCCTGTGACAAGCTTTTCAGGGTATTTTTCCATTGCTACTTCATTATTCAAAATACTACATTCATATTAAAATATTATTGGAAGTGGAAAACAAAAACAGCAGCAAAAAAAAAAATATAAGTTAACACAGAAGTTGGTTTGTTAGGTTAATGTAAGAAGTTTTTGCAAAAAAAAGTTGTTAAGAAAGAGTACTGAATTTCCCTTATTTTGTTGCTATTTGTCTCTCTATTTTGCCACTTTTTTTCACTTTACTTTCCTCTGAAACTGTTTATTTATTATGCTCTTTGCTTCAGCAGTCTTGGTTGGTTCATATAGTTTTGTCTTTTTATCCATAATAAGAAATTTATTTTTTTTTTAGAACTTTAAAAACCACAGAAAACACAGCAAAAGAAGTGAAGAAGCTCATATAAAATAACAGCCAGAATGAAACATGGCCTGGAGATTCAACAGAAGAAGAATATCTTATTTTGGCAGACATCATGATGGGAGACAGGGATGAATTGCTCAATTCAAATAAAGTTTCCCTGTTTCTTTGCTTAAGTGCCAGATTTCAGCTTCCAGACTCTTTGCCAGTGTTTTGATTTCATTTTATAGATAACAGAGTTGGAGCAGTAATGATGGTCTAAGAGATACCATCCTGTACTCGTTGTACCATGTTGCCTAAGCTGTGTTTGGAGCACAACAAAGTTTTTGTTATTACAATGCCGATCCAATTATGAAGTGATGAACAGAATGAACAAAGGAACAGAAGTGACATAGTGTTTGCACTTGCTGGCAGAGCCATGCAGTTAAATCCTGTTTCAAAAGACCAATCTACAGTTTTTAATTCATAAAGATTAAAATGAAAAAAAAAAAAAAAAACAAACAAACACCAAAACAAAACAAAAACACGACCCTGCAGACCCACACCCACATTCATGCCTGAATTCCTCCTGAGGCCCCTTCAATACATCCTTCACTCTACAAGTAATGGACTTTGTGTCTTACCTTAAAAGTGCTTTGTATAGAAACAGCTCTTCCCTTGAATTGCATGCCTTTGTCTTCTTGGTGGGTGAAGTACATACACAAGTGCCCTGCTTTATCTTCATCTCCTTTCTCACTCAACAAAGGATCAAATACATTACTTGTATGAATGACCCACAGTCAATTGCTCACCTTCCTTGTATACAAATATCGGACAACGTGACTATGGCGTCTCTGATTCCTGAGATTAACTAAAGTACAAAAAATATTCCAAGTTACTGAGTGACAAATTGAGGAGTTTATTTTAAGATTTATTTATTTAAGATTATTTTACTTTCCCATAAGACCCGAGTTTTCATCTCTTCCCTCCACCCTCTCTCTTTGAATTACATGAAGGTTGAAGGTTTTATAGAGTACAAAACAGAAAAGAAACATAAGGACCTTTCATTCAAAACCAGCTTATTCAAAAGTAACTATCCAGGCTTTGGTTAGTCTGTTCTTGTGTTTACCATGGCATCAGGGTTCCTGTTTATCTAGTGTTGTTTCTTTAAAATTTTTTCTTATAACATTAATCAACCTTGCATAAATGCACACTTATCTGACTGAAATTGCTTTTCTGAAAGATGTAAGGATCTCTTTTAATATTTCCTTTTGAAAAGAATGTATCTGAATATCTTTAATTCCTAATCTACTTTTTTCAGATTTAGAACTAGTCAGCCACAGACACGTAAGACAATGCAAGATCCAAGTTAATACAGAAAATACATCTGTCTGAAGGCAACTTTTTTCAGATCTCAAAAAAAGGAACACCTTTATTTTATAACACAATCTCCCCTTTTCCATTTGAAGATCTGTACTATCCTGGATATTATTGCACATAACTACACAGCTAGGAGCGTTTGTTAAAAGATATTACAGGAAAGTGAGTAACTTATATTGTACTCTCAGCAAGATAAGTAGAAATACAACATCATACCACTTTTCAGAGAATGTAAAGCAGTACTTGCTTGTTGCAATTCTTTCATCAGCTCACCCCACACTTTCATGAAATGGCCTCTTTGATGTTACAAGGAAGCATTTGTTCTGTAAAGACAACCACAGGCAGGCAAAATAATGAATATTACTCCAAAAAGGTAGTATTTCTCATGTTTTATCTTTTGGGCAGAAAAGCAAAGAAAAAGACAAAATATTATAAAATGCAGAAGTTACCTTGACTTTCCTTTTATGTTAACATCAGATTAAGAAATAATGGCAGATTCTGAATTTACTGCAAGTACATAAATTCTTAGGGAGGAACTAATCAGTTTGTGAAATTGTAATATTGCTGTCTTCCCATTTTGACTGTGATACTGTCATTTTATTTGGAACCAGGATTCTACCACTTTTGACAAATGCCAGAGACTTGCTCAGAGAAATAAACTAATATACGTCTATGTTACTAGAAGTTTAAGAATGATGGTGAGGGCTGTATTTTCAGAGTCTTGGCTATTAATCAAATCTGGATAATATAGGTTCCTTACTAGTTACTAGCCAGCCATCACGTTGACCAGCTGATTTCTAGTCAGCTTTTTTAACAATCTCAGATGGATTAACTTTTCAGGGAAAAAAAAAAAAGGTTAAAATCCCCCACAGCTTCCCTCAGGATCTATCTGGTCTTTGCTGAGGTACCACTAATGGAAACTTTACAATGATTATTTAATTGCAATAAGATAGGACCCAAAGTTGGCATCATTTTCTATCCAACAGACCTATTAGAGAACAAAAGTTTGTTTTATCCCCTAAATGTGCTAATACATACATATAACTAGAATATTCTGAAGTCTGACTGCTGGTTGTTCTTATTCAGTTCTCCTGCAAATACAAAAGAGATCATCTGTAGACTCTTCTGAATTCCCATCCTTTCAGGAGATCTCTGGGAGGGGCTTTGGTTAACCACTAGATTTATTGCCTTCCCCCACCTGAAAACTTCTCAGGCTGATGAATAAATTAACCCATCATTATGCTGAGCAGCCATTATGGTTAACAAGACCACACTCTCTGAGAATGTTTGGAATATTGGATTGACTCCATGGAGTTATTTTGACACAAGTTCCAAAGTGAAATATGGTGGATAATGTTATAAGGACTGACATTTACAGATCTTTGAAGCTGTTCTCCTTCCTTAGGATGGAAGAATTAAATATTAATATTTTTATAGCACTCACTATAGAATGTATTAATTTTGTTTTCAAGCTGAGTAGTTTTCTTATCTAAAGGAACTAATTTTTAAAAGAATGAAGAAACATCTAACACATGGGTGATTAGTATTTGCACTGTAAATGGATACATGATACCTGCTTCTAGTTTTTCAATTCAAATCTAAAAGGAGTGACAAAAAAATTAGAAAGTGTATTATTACCTTCTGAAAGCTGTATATTGGCACATGTGAAATGAACTTTCAGCCTAAAAGCAGAAGTAATTACATTTACGTTTAGGTACTATGAGTGAAAATAGCAGCAAAGATTCAGCAACACAAACAGATAAAGTGTTAATCCAGAGTGCCCAGTAGGATTTTCCAAGCTGCAATAAGTTCATGAAGCCATGAAAGCACCTTCTGCATGGCAAAACATATGTATGAAGGGAATGTATTTTCAGCATTTAACAGTATCCAAATAAAGTGTTAGAAGCTGAATGTCAAAGAAGAGTGGCTTAATCATATTCTTAACTTGTAGGACAAGTCTCATTAACAGCAGTTTTCCATAAATTTTAGTCATTGAAGGTTTTTCTAAGACAAAATAAAATCTGGGATTGTGTGAAACCTCTTTCTATATATTTCATAGAGAACCCACAGGAAAAGAAAAAAAAAAAGCAATAAGAAAAATTGTTGGAAAAAATTATCTATGGCTAAAGTTCTAATGTCGGAGTTTGAGTCACATCTCTTTATATTTCTAGTGACATATTCAGAGGAAAGAACATTCCAGCTAGAACTAGAAGGTTTTTCCCCTTCCTCTCTATAAACAGTTCTAATTGCCAGAAATGTGATTCTATTGAACTTGAAATCAGTTAAGAGAAGTTCAGAGAAAAAGAAAAAATGTTATGGAATATACATTACCACCCAGAAAAAGAAATCTGCTTGAAATAAAAGAGGTGTCAGATTATTATTTCAATATTCTACTTTCCAAAATGAAGTCAGGGAATGTCACCACCATATCAGAGCTTTAGATATTTGTTTTGCCTTCTCTAATTATGACTACTCCAACACACAATGTTTAGTTAAGCAGAAAGCCTTCCATTCAGCAAGGCAAAAATTAAGAGAAATGATTGCATAGTTAAGCTAACTTGAACTGTGTGAAATCGTATGTATATTTAGGGACAATTCATTGGGGATACACATGCGAAAATATTTAGAACAACGTCTTTATAATTATTTTCCATGAAAATCGTGACTGGATTATTAGTAAAGAAAAACAACTTAGACCGTGACTAAAGGTAAAGGCAATGACTCTGAAATTGGACTTTTCATGAATAATAAATAGCTTTGTGGCTATTTTGGTGAATGAGGGAGTATATACATATATATGAGCACACATGCAACAGTGACTCATAGAAGCAAACTGACACAAAATGGGGCCCTGGAGTCTTAGCGGGCTGTCAGCGCAGGCATCACTGAGGGCTGACACGGCCCACGCTCCCTTTCAGGTTGTTGTCTCTGAATTTCTCAATGTGTTTTGTTCACTCTTCCTGCCCAGGGCACCACAGCTTTATGGCAGAAGCAGGTATCTAAACCCACATTACTCCCACTTCATCCTTCCTTTACATTTCCTATGCCAGGATCTTGCCTTTCTTCCTAAACCCAGTGTGGTGTGTTAGGCGAGAATGGCCAGAGCAGAGCTGCAGACTTCGGTTTCCTTTTCTGCCCTGATTTTCTGCAATAAGATTTATGGATTTCTGACTTATGCAGGGTCTGCTCCTGGCAGGTCTCGGATTGACTCAAATTTGGTCAGTTCATCTGCTGCTTTTCTCCTTCTACCCGGAAGGCTCCTTTTCTGGTTATGGAGACCTTGGGGCCTCTACATCCCTTCACCATTTGCCCAGGGCCTGACCATACTTACTGTTTAAAACTATATGTTTCATTTGCCCTGGGCCTGGTCTCCAGCTGCTTCTCTCTATCCTGCATTAGAGAGCCCTTTACTTTCCAGTGTTTTCTCCCTCTAAAGGTGCTCATGTTCATGATTCAACTCACTTCTCAGACTTGTTTTTGATCATTTTAACACACTAAGCTCTATGTACCTTCCTGAACCCCTGAACCCATTCTTACAACTTGCTCTGGCATCTCTTCAGATTTTCAACAACCCTTTTATAAATGTTGGACAAAAATTCCCAGTACAGAAGTAAAATCACTTCTGCCCTTCTGCTCACTCTCTGTATTTATCTAATGACTGATTTAGGCCTTTTTGACCCAGCATTACAATGACAGCTACAACTGAGTTGTCTATCCATTGTGAATCTCTGCATCATTTTCTTTGAGATCCTTTTCCAAGACACCTGTTTTCCTGCTCTATTTGTATACTTTCCATTCTTCTTTTTCCTCTGTTGTGTAAAACTTCTCATTTGGCTGTATTACTGGTGTTTTTTGAAACAGGCAGGGTTTATCATGCAGTTCAGACTGTTCTACTAAGCAATACAAACCCTACCAGTGCCACAATGCAGTAAGCCCTCGTATGGTGTTTGGTAAGGCCTCTCTAGAGAAACGTGCCTCATGATGTGCTGGAAAGAGCTGGTTTGCTACCATACTTTAGGTCTGGCCCTATGGTGTCCACTTTGCTCTCAGAATAATGGAAACACAAAATGCTAATAACTAGATGATATACACACTTGCCACTTCCTTAGCCATTAATCAATATGTGCCCAGATTTTGTCCCTTACTTCTATTCCAAGTGTAAAACAAATGCCTAGAGCAATCAAAAAAAATTACTTACCAATTATTAGACAAAAAGAGACTCAAGCTGAGAGTTTTGGTAAATAGTTACTCACAACATCCCTGAAGAAAATTTGGATCTTCCCTAAGAAGGTACAACCCAGCAAAATGTCACTTCAATACTTATAATTAAGTTGTAGGACTGTGTATAAACACAAGGGAATATAAGGCACTGTCCATAACAATGTAGGCAAATTTGTTTTTCTCACTGTATATTTTACATGTATGTATGTATGTATTTATTTATTTTGCATATATACTTGTGGTATGTGTTTTTATACATAGTACATATTTAAGAAGATTAAAAAACTCTTATCCTGGACTGCATTTCTTTTCTGAGTTTTACCCCAAACCAAAAAAGAAATTTACTCTGCAGTGGGTAATTCTGTAAGACTTTACCCACTTCCCACATATTTTTGTTCAAAGAGTACAAATAGATTTAATTAAGTTATAACTGTACAGCAAAGATTATCTCCACCCACTGGCCCTCTCCTGGTTGCTCCACTTCTACTCTGCTAACTAGTTTTTAGTTTGCTGAAGAATAAGAGCATACTGTGGGGGATTTGCATATGTCTTTAAAAATAAATCAGAACATGTATATCTATATGCCGCTTATGCAACAGTCATGGAGGTAAAAGATTCTTCCAGACCCCTCTGGGTTCTTCCCCCCTAGAAAAAACAACCACCAAGAGTGGTTGGTAGCTTATATGTGCCCTTCATATTCTCCTTTTATTACCTCTGTTTTTTTTCCAGTATAAATCATGCTTCTGTTGGTGTGCTGCTGCAGAGACTAGCACATAATTTAGAGCTACGCTATCAAACAAAACTTCCTCTGACTGATTAATACTATAATTGGTTATAAAAATAAAAATTTGCAGTACACACGAAGAATATTCAGGAAGATGTCTTTCTGAACACAGCTTTAATAAAAAATAGCAATATGTAAAAATTACAGTTTCATGGCAGACTTCTTAAGAGAGGGTTATTTTTGCATATAGTCTTCCTTCTGACTTTTATGCTTAAAATTTCCCAAGACTGGGTTTTTTTGTTTTCAAAACCAATTTTACCACTGTGCTAGAGGGAGAGGGTCTATTTTTAATAGGGAAGAAACACCTGGAAGGCCAGAGGTGAATATCTATTGAAAAACCAACTAAAAATCAAAGCTTTACAATTGAAAATTATATAATAATAATAATAATAAATCTTTCATAATATATGTCTGATATCTATTCTGAGGTCCTTGACACTTTTCTTGAAAATCAGGTATTCATGCTTTCTGAACACTGCAGGGAGCCACGATCAGGGAAGAGAAACAGTCACCGTTCAGAAAGATCTGAACTTTACTGCGGCTTTGAATATAAATTCTAACATCCCCAAGGTTTAATAAAAACATTTGAGAAGGAATAATTACATTATTCTACCTGGCTCATGATTAATCTGGGATAAAGAGAGTATAACAGTTCCACAGGGCCACCCCTGTAATAGCAGTGAATCAGGTCTCTGGTGGTGCTTGGAGCAAAGCAGAATTTGTTTCTCTCAGTCACATCAGATTCCTGTGAGACCACCCACGGAAGAAGAAAAACAGAATAGAATGAATATGGCTCAGATATCAATAAACACAGAATTATGTAAAAATGCTCATTTATACTCTCAGGGTACAGGATTCGATATCATCGATATCATCGATACAGGATTGACAAATAAATTTTTTTTTCATTTGCTCATCATCTTGCTAAAAGTTCGTATTACTACCATTCTTAGATTATGAGATTATCTGGGGTAATAAGAAATTTATCACTCAGTAAAGTAAATGGAAAGATGACCCAAAATAAAAAACAGTTTGTACTTTAAGGCTTATCAGTTAATGTAGATATATATACTTGAGCGGAATTTTTTTGTGTGCTGGGTTTGGTTTCCTTTTTTTCCAGATATTTTGTTGTTGTTGTTATAATACATATTCCTTTTTAAACAGAAAAAGACACATTTTCAGGATGACTGCAGATTCTAATCCCAGTTGAATTTCAGCTGCTCCAGCCAAAAAACCCAGCAGAATTGGTAGCAAATATTTTTTTTTAAAGAAGAATATATTGTTTTGATATTTTTAATATGAAGCATTGAGACTTTTATCTTGATAAAAAACTATTCAAGAAGACATTTGTCTTAAATCAATATTAGAATGTTTTCTTAAAGTAATACTGATATTATTTACATATCATTTGCTTGACCAGTAAACTTTCAACCCAATTCTCAGTCCAACTCTACTCCAGGACAACTGATTATCCTGTACCCAGAACCCCCTGCATGTGTCTTTTATGGTGTATGAATTTTTTATTGACTAAGCAGTATAAAAGAGCATAACGCATGAAATTTTCCAGACAAGACTGATGAACAAATAGCCTTATAGTTATTAGTGTCATTTGGTTTTAAGTTACACATCCAACTGTTACATTCAAGTCTCAAGGCAATATGAGAACAATGAAGCATTAAATCAAACAATTAAAATTAAAAAAGGCTTATTCTATTATCACATTTTTCTATAAATCAAGAGCTCCAACAAGCAGTAACAACACTGTTGATTATAGAGCTCATAAAGAAAACACAGAGACATTCTCAAAAGATACTGAGTTTTCAGTTAAGGCAGTAGAGAAAAGGTAAAAATTGCTGCCTTATTTCTGGACACCCCAAAGTACCGTTAGAGAGGGATGAGCCTGACAGTTACAATACAAAGAAAAAATAATGGAATACAGAAAGGATTTAATGTGAGTACTTAAAAAACTTGGCCCAAATCAGTTGGAAATGTTCCCAAATGTAAAATATATAATTTGCTGTGGGATGAGTACCAGTACTCCTAAAGGACCAGAGAAACAAGAAAACATGGTTGCTATTCCCCTCTGTTTTACAGCATAGCCTTGTTTGAGGTACCTAAGTGCATGTTACCAGTCCACTTCTGTGGATCAAGAAACTAATGAAGCTGGGGTATGCCTACACACTAAGAGTTTCAAGAGGAGCACTGGGCATGCTATGTGCATAGGAAATAACTTGGGGAAATAACTTGCTAATAGTGATGAAAGTATAAGTTGCAGTGTTGGAAAAATATGTGCCTGCAGAAATGACACTGCGTGCGTTGTTTGTTGAGTTTTGGATATTTTGTTTTCTAATAATGAGTTCTCCAACAAATGGAGTGTGGGCGTGTGTGGCAATCTCAAGGTTTCCCCTGTGAAAAGATCTTTTTATGCACTGAAATACACAGAGATGTAATATTGACTTGATAAGACTAAAACACATTGGGATATAATACAGTGAACATGAAACTAACTCAGGTTTATAGCAGGAAGATAAAGTAAGCCTTTCCTGTGAGTCAGTCCAGATAGAAAAGCACTGGACTGCCATGCACAGACCCTTCTTCACACCTGAACTAATTCTTTTAAGACAAGAAGTGTTTGTGTACTATGCTATCAGTTTGCTGTATAGACTAACCTCTTGAGAAAATCAGTGACCTGTCCAAGCTCACTAAGCAAATTAGCAAGAAAACTGATATAACAATTTAGGTATTTCTAAGAAAGAGTAGTTTCTCAGGGAATTGATTTACAAGTAAAAATCACACCAAACAGGCACACTTTGAACAACTAAGTGATGAACTTACAATTGCTATAAATTGGATGGGCATTTGAAATAATTTACATTATTAATCCACTCAGACAGGGTCAGAATTTATCTGGAAATTAGGTTTATTTCATTCCACTTTCTCACTATACCTTAAACCCTCTGTGATCAATATTACTAAAGACTTAAGTTTCTAAAGTCCAGTCCTGTTTCCCACCATTTCTGTAAAATTAAGATTTGATTTCTGATAGAGATTTTCTTGTGGATAAATACCTACAGCACTAAAACCACCAACATCCTTGATATTAGAATATGCAGGTGGTCTATTCTAACAAGTTTATTAAGTCCCTCTTTCACGCCTAACAAGAAGCAGTGAATGAAGTGGATCATCATGCAGAGTACAAGATGTGCAGATTTATAAGAAAACAACTTGTTATTATAAAATGCCAAGGTAATTAAAATAAATAAAAACAAACACAAAACCCCAAACAAACAAACAAACAAACAAAACAGTGTCACATATCTGAATCAAATAAAAGGAAATCAAGAAAAAGCTTTGATGAAACTAGCTCCCATCTTTTAATATTTCTGTTTTGACAGCTTATCTGCCCTGAGCTCTAATCTCCTCTGTGCATCTCCTAGCAAGGTGAAAGCATATAGAGATGCCTGAGTTTCAGGTAGCCTGCTGATGTCTGGTAATTATGAATATATCTGTCCAGCTTCTTAATGATCCAGGTTTTCTGGCTCTGTTTCTCATCACTGATGCCATTGGCCAAGAGCCTGACTGCCACTCCCCTCTAAAGGCTATTTAAAAGTCAAGAAGCACTGATCTGAAAACAAACAACAAAATAACGAAATCTGAAAAAAAATATAAATTTCTACATATAGATTTAAGATGGTTTAATTTATTTACCAAAGAAGTTAAATTCTTTGAACACACCTCCAAATGACGTGTTTCTATAGTTGTACATTTATATCTTAGAAAGGATTTAGAATTGTAAGCTGTAATTATTTTTGGTACATTTGTTTAAATTTGGATTAATTGCAGTGAACCACACTGATTTTAAAATGGCACACTAACATAAAGTGTGAAATAGTTCACTTCAAGTCAGTCTGTTAGTCCTGAATGACCACCAGCCATTGACCTTTAAAAAGTTGTGGGTTGGAAGTAGTATTTTTCAGATTTAGAATAGGACTTGGCCTGGATTCACATTCAGAGTAGATTCCACACACCCTTCTTTAATTAAACTTAGCTTCCAAAATCAGGAAAACCTTTATCCTTCCTGTCCCTAAACTGCATATACATGACAATTACTTACTCTAGCTCCTATTATTATGTGTTTAATGGATCAATTTAGTCTCTTTTCACAAATAGGATGTCAGAAATATGAGGTGGCAGAAGTATAACCTGTCTCAATAATTTTCTGAAATCTGAAATTCACAGTATAGTTTGGAGCTGGCTGGGAGATAGAAGGAGCAAGAGAAGGGAAGACAAGTTTAGGAGTGGCTGAAGTACATGGGAGGATGATGCATAATTCACATTTTAACACGGTCCTTTGTCTGATTTGAAATTCTTTTCAGATACAATTTTTCAATGCCGTGTGTCTCTGGATCACTTGTAAAGTGCCACCTTTGTAAACCTTTCAGATTAAGCTTTGGGAAGATCTCACCATCAGTGTACATTAAACCCATCTAAGACCTCTGATAGTTTTCCCATAACCTTGTCAAGATGGGCCGGTGAACTATTTTGAAATATGACTCTGTAAGTGCTTTAATAAGAACCAGAAGAGCAATGACTTAACTACCCACCCATGACCCTAACAAGTAAATAGTTCTGATTTTCATATCTCTAATTTCTAAATTTTCCTTATAGGTTCATTTCTGACAAAGGAGGAGGCAAAATGAAGTAGAAGAAAGTACAGAGTCAGATTTATTTTTCTCAGAGTTCTGAATCTTAAGTTATAGTCTAATATTTGCATTGTTTGGTCACTCATTCTCACTTGAGACTAAGATATAGTTTTCTTGCTTTCTACTAGGAAATCAAATATTCTTTTCCTATAAAATTCTGTTTACATCCTCCTTTCTTTTAAATCTTAAGGTTCAGTATTATGTGGTTTTGACTCCTTTATGTACACCCCTCTCATGAAATTATAGTTTTTATGTTTTTATTATTTTTTACATTTCTTCCAACACATGTTCTGACTAAAATTACAATGAATTTGATGGTGATGTATATGTAAGTATACATGTAAGATTCATCAGTACTTTTGACAGTGGTCCCAAAGAGGTCTAGTCTAAGGGTTTGGCTATCCTCTGTGTCAGAAAATGGTATTATATGATATGGTAATGAAATTAAAACATAAAATACATATCTGCAGTGCCTGTGAATCATTATGTCTTATCCAAGTATCTGTAGAAAGCAAGGTGGAGGTATCAACTCATATGAAGAAAAACATGCTAAAACCCAGGATTTACTTCTAGCACAGTTGTCATCTTAAATCAATTTTCCCTGACAAATTTGGTTTTCCCTGTATTTTCTCACATGTACATATCCATAATGTAACTGTTACAAAATAAAATCTGTTTACATTTCTTGTGTGTGTTTTCTGTTGTTTGGGAAATCAAACAACTCATTTTCAGGAAGCATATGCTTCTTTTCTTTCATTATGGAAAAATGTTATTTTTTATCTTTGAAATATATTATGACTGGAATAACTTAGCCTAGAAATTCAAATGTTACTGTGCTTTTGTGGGCTCATTCTATCCCTATTTTGAATCACATATGTAGTAGCTGTAGTTATAATATCACAAAAAAAAATGATGAGACTAAAAATTTGTTTTTTCTTTTGTCAGCAACAGTAAATTGGCTTTCCAAATATAATAAACTTTGAAAAAGGAGGATGCTTAGTTTTGAGTCAAACACAAGACCTATTTTTTAAATTTGGACACATAATTCAGCATTTTGAAGAAAAAACTAAACACCTCTGTTGTCCATATAGACATTTTTTAGATGTCTTCATCTTTTTGTGGCATTGCATATCATTAGCTTATGAAATAATTTCAGAGAGGTCATGAATAGCATGGGGTAGGAGATGAAGTTGAAGAACAATGGTGGCTACTTGCATAAGAGGAAAGATATGATTCACTGGAAAGTTTTGTTCGAGGGTAACTTGAGGATAGGAATTTGGTAAATTATGCATCCATTCTAACAGCTGTTTATGAGGAAAGGGAAAAGCCAGCTATACTGAAGACAAGCGTAGGATTGGAACTTGAATTAGTGCTAGGAAATGGGGAGAAAACTGCTGCGATGATGCATATACTCAAATGCATTTTCCCCTTCAAGTTGTCATAATTTTGAAGGAAACTGTGAGAAAGTTGATATCCCAAAATATGATATAAACCAAGGGAATTGTTATGATAAGCCCTTGGTGGTGGAAAGGTTTTTCTGTGGAGAGAGACCAGTGCAGAAATATATGGACAGAATTTTACGGAAAAGTTTCTCCTTAACCAATTTGCAATATTACACCATAATATGTATCTCCTCAGCAAGTTCGCTGGTGTCAGATAATAATCAAAATACTTAAAATGTTCAGTTGCTTCTGTGAAAAAATAATAATGAAGGCCCTTCACTGCTTCTCATCTTTTATTCACTCCTTGAGATTCATTCCTACCTCTGATCATCACCCTCCATCTTCCTTGTGTTTTCAAACATGCATCTGTTCTTCCTTTGACGATTTAGACAATTACTAGGAAGGTTGGTATTTCAAAAACCTGCAAAGTAAGATGTTTAACCTCTTCATAATCCCTTCTAAAATGTATTTTTCCTTCCAGGATGCCTAGGGGAAACAAAGTCTGGGCATCTGCTTATTTCACATATCAACAATATATATTTTTTGCCTTTTCTCTCTGTTTTAGACAGATAGATTATTTCATCTTACCCTGTTGTTCTTCGTTCAGTAATTTCTGGACAGCTGCAGTGGAGGGGTCATGGCACTGCACAAGAGACCTACAAACCTTATCACATTTTTTTCATCAATGTTTCTTGTCAGGTCATCTCATCTCTTTGACTCCAGTATTTTCATTGGCAATGCGTAATAACAATGTCTTCTTACACTTGCAGCAGTCTTTGAGTCAGTGAATACTGCAGCCTTGGACATAAACATTTATTATTCTGAAATAACAGAAGGTAGAAATAATAAAACCAAGCACAGTATACAGGGATATTTGTTACGCATTAGTTTTTTAAAATGATCCATGATTTTTTCCTTTCCTGTTGAATTCAGGGTAGATGAGGATACCCTGAAACCTGCCAAGAAATCACGTCAACCTCCATTAAAATTAAAGCTAGTGTAAGCATCAAGCATTTTTGTGAACATCAGAATACTCTGTGCTTCCAGAACAAGCCTGGAACCCATATCATGAAAACATCCCCTGTACCATGACCTGGAGTCTATACGGGATTTCCTTTTGCCTTCAGAGACGTGAAGGTGGTAGATAGAGGAAAGTAAGTATGAGAGATTATGAGTATTTGATGGAGAATTATGTAGGCACTGGTGTGATTCAGCGACTTCTGAGATCAAGCATACTAGAAGAGGATTTTGAACACTCCTCCCTCCTCACAAACATGTGTTCCTGTGTTAATAGTAGAGCGTGTTACAGTAAAAATAGAAAATATAACAGGTGAGGAAAATTTAAATACATTTAAGAATTTTGTTTACTTTGTTGGTTTATAAGTAATTTAAAAGATGAGGAATTTTTAAGTATCAAAGTTAAAGCCAACAAGACGCATTTAATTAATTTTCCTTGTGAGAAGCTGATGTGATACAATGTTTGGCATTTCAATATATTTTTTCACTGTTCCACATACATATTCCACTATATCACAAATTTCTGTTATAAGCACTACCTTAAATCTCTAGTACTTATTACATGATCAGAAATTCATTGTTTTATTTTGGCTTCCTCATTCAACATATGTCCTTTATATCTAAACCACCATCTAAATTCTGTCATGTATACAAT
Source organism: Empidonax traillii (assembly GCF_003031625.1). Classification (NCBI taxonomy): domain Eukaryota; kingdom Metazoa; phylum Chordata; class Aves; order Passeriformes; family Tyrannidae; genus Empidonax; species Empidonax traillii. The sequence continues at coordinate 224,780 of NW_020955659.1, read as the reverse complement.
GGGATTTTATGGCACTCATCAGAGCAACTGATGATGGGATTCTCACACAGAGCTGTATTTCACAACATCCATGTAATGTGAAAACTTACTGTTTTACTTTAGCGTTTGGAGCTATATCACAGAAAAATAAAGCATGCTTTCCAAGAAGGAAGTGCCCAGCCAAACACTTCAAAAGGATTTTTTTTTTTATGTGCATCCTTAATTTTCTGTATCACACAAGCCACAGCTGGCATTTGTCTCACAGTGAGCAAACTCTAGATTCAAAACCAGTGTGTCTACATGGCACCTGAGCTTGAAATCCTTTGCAGCTAGATGACACACTATGTGGTCAGCAGGTGGGCGCTTGAAAAACACATCTGGAAATCTTAAGACAGACTTTTTTCAGACTATCTGAACTGAGATTTTTCAGATAATCAGGAGCCTCAAGTTGACTTGCATTCAAGTATGCATGTGTAGAATCAGTTAGAGACTGACCTAAGCTGTGTGCTAGACAGCCTTAACTTACTGCTTCTTTATTCATAGGACTGATGAAATACACATCTACAATTTTCCAAAATTGACTGCAGATTTGGGTGATTTTTAACTTATAGGCTCATGTTTCAGACTGCTTCAGACAGCCACTCACTTGAAATATAGGCCTTAAAGTACCAAAAATCTCCAGGTGGTCTTGCACAATCAGACTAGTAAACACACAAGTGCTAATGATGAGTATCACTGCTTAGTCCTGGAGAAAGAGCGAAAAGCTTTGTAAAAAATACATCCTGGAACACAACCTAGATGACTCTCTTAGTCACTGAAGGGAGACAGCTGGTCACACTGACATAGCAACACATTTCACAGTCATTTCTGTGTAAACACACTGCTGTGACAGCCTTCAGATACAGATCCTTGAAGGCTGAGTCTGGCAACTGGCACTTTGTTGAGGCTGCTGTTGTCAAATAATGCAGGTCATATGCCGCTGGCTGTGAAATCCCAGCCGGCTTCTGCTGCATGAGTTCCCAGCTTCAAATGCTGCTATGCAATGATGGATTTGTTTTCACAGGAATTTTGCCGATTCACAACAACTGACAATAATTTTGTTAGTACTGTGTGATCTATAGGTGTGACACTTCGCCCTTATATGCTCGCTTCATAAAAAATTAAAATATAAGGAATATCTATAAACATAAATTTTCTAGTGGTTTATCTCTATTATCACATTCTTGTCTTCCCCAGCATCCCACTACTCCGTCCCAGTTTAGGTTCTATAGGTCAGGCTATGCTGGAAACTGATGCAGTCTAAGGTCACCATGACTGACACAAAAAAAAACACCTGGAGGACTGACTGTGTAAAATTTCAAGCCAACAAGGGAAAAAAACTGGTCAAATACCAGAAAATTTGTCACCTGTTAAAAATTAGAACAATGTTTTGTGTTGCATATACATAATATTAACAGCTGATCAAAGAAATCCAAACATGACAAACATCTGGAAATCTTTACTCTGACTAAAGCAGCAAAGACACAGTCATCATGCCCTGCTAGCACAGGGTTTTAATTAGGAGATTTCAGGAGCTACTGCTTGCAGCCTAGAGTTTACAGAAAGGCAAGAAAGAAAAAAACATGCAAAAGCAAAAGTAATTCCAAATTAGACACAGTGACTGGTGAAGCAATGAACCAAGAGACAAACACCCACACAGACATTTCAGATGGTAAAAGTGCATCTCGGGCTCTATGGAAACCTATTGTCACGCTGCTAAACCCCGCAGTGATGGGAGAGTTTTGCAGCAGCTCACAGGGACAGGGTGAGCTCACCACATCCAGCAAGCAGGCAGAAATCTCTACCCTGAATGCGCACCAGACCACAACTATTTGCAAACCAATATCTTGAAGAAAATAGTCACTGATTGTAATTGCCCTTCAAAATTACACTCATCATTGACAGATACTGATTATCTTTGATTTTGTAGCTTACTTGAAAATTAGTGGCAGACAATACTTCTTACTAATTTCCTAGGGGGATAGGGGAACATTTTACACAATCTCTTGTTACAGTTGTCTACATGAGCTGAGAAATATATGTTGCACACTTGGCTTTTCACACTTTGCTGAATTGTATGCTAGCATTGAATTTTGGATTTGCACATACAGATTTTAAACTCCGGGTCTTGGTTTGAAACTAAAAATCAATAACTCCTCTTTGAGCCTAGCATAGGAGTTGCACTTTACCAAGCTTCAACTGAGTGCTACGCTGACCTGAGATAATATGGTTCCAGTTAAAACCTTTGCTCTATATGGAACACTAAAAATGAGCTTGGACATTGCCTCTTCCCATATGGTTAGTGGATGTCTTCCTCATGTACAGAGGAAAAATCTCCTACCAATGGTGCAATTTCACCAGACAGAGGTCAAATAAAGGCATTTGTTTAAAAACATGTGTTATTGTCATTAATTCTCAAATCTCATTCACACATTTTATGCAGATTTGAGGGTCCATCAATATAGTGCACCTGAATGTTTTATGGCAATGACAAATTTTTCCTTACAAAATCTATTGTTCACTAACTGGTGGACTTATTTAAAATCAAAATGGTCTAAAAAGTAATTTTAAGCATAATATCCTGCTTTGCCAGTACGCACAATTTTTGTCTAATTCTAGCAGCCATAAGAAAACTATGTTAATTTTTCAAAGTGTTCTGTTTGTGAATTTTCTAATTCTATGTACTTTTTTTTTTGTCCTGTAGGAAAGTGAAATGCTGAATGAATCTATAAGGTAGTTCTGTATTTTCAGTTGTGGATGGGGCAGGCCACACCATTGACCCACATCACCTTCATCTCAAACATTTAATATCTCACTTATCCAATTTATATTGGCATTCATATTAGGTACATAGGAGATTTCTGAATTTTATTTGCTTCTTCTCACCAATAACTTGCAGGTAATGATCTTACTCCCTTAAACCATCCCTGGAGACCATGTGGAGCTTTGACTTAATTTTGGATGATTTACTGAAAGACATTCCCATCACAATATGCATTTTGATGGAACTATTGCTGTTCACGTGATAATTTATTACTCAGCATGAGTAACAATTGCAGAATTTATCCTATGGCTTATTTAATGAAGAAAATCTTTTTTATCTTCACAGAAGAAGTAGTAGGACAGTTACGTGGGGTCTCTTAACATTTTCCAGTATTAAGGCAGTTCATATTCCCTGGCAGTGGTGAAGGAACATTCATATGTGTTGGTCCACAAGCTCTTCTGTAAAGATAACATTCTGAGTTAATGTCACAAAATATTGTATTTATATTCTAAGTGATAGGGCGCTCATATCCTTCTGGGATCCTTCAATCTCTGAAAGCTTTCATATACCTTGAAATATCTTGCCTGTAGGAGCAAAACATATTTAGCTATTTTCTGGGTTTCAGACACAGAGCTAAAGGAATGCAGATTTTTATTTTTGAACCCAAACCATAGCTATGCATTGGTTGTGGTTTGGGGTTTTTTTTGTCTAGTTTTGGAGGTTTTTTGTTGGGGTCTTTTGTTATGGTGGTGTCTTTTTTTTAAATTTATTTTATTTGGGGGGGAGGGGCTTGTTTTTTAAATCTTGCCTATGTTCTATTGTGAATAAATCAAATTGTATAAGAAAAAAATTGGGAGGTATTTAGGAGTTTGAGGTTTTTTCTTCTTTAAGATTTTTACTCTAACAGAACTGAAGCTCTAGGCAAGACCTTTAAAACACACTTGACTATTTGATAACTCCTTTAATGACTACTAATTATTTAAAATACCTAATATCTTTAAAATATTTATCTTACCCTTTTACTCTTGGGGCAGAATTAGAACATTCTGATGATTCATTCTTATGAATCTTCAGTGGATAATTTAACTGCATCAATTTCCATCAAAATATTACCTGCACAATTGTATTCATTATTATTTCAGTGATGTAACAGGTTTCAACAGAACTTGCTGTTCTGCCTATCGCAGATTTTATTCTAAGCCTTTTTCTCATCTACAAAATGAATGATGTTTTGTAATTGCAAAGCCAACAAAAAATGAGCAGAGTCAGTGCTTATGTTAGTTTGATTTTAATTTGTTGCCTTGCACATTTCTTTTGGGTGCTGTTTTAGGCAAAACTGGTTCATGCACCAAGGGGCATTTTATTAATTTAAAAATAATGGACTAGCAAAAAGGCAAAGGTAGTAGAAAAAACAGCATGTAATAGAATCACAGAATCATGAGGGTCAGAAGGGACCTCTGAAGATCATCCAACCCCACTACCACGGCAGAGCAGGTTACACAGGAATGTGTCCAAGTGGATTTTGATTGTCTTCAGAGAGGGAGACTCCGTGACCTCCCCAGGCAGCCTGTTCCAGTGCTCCACCACCCCTCATGTAAAGTTCTTCCTCGTGTTGAGATGGAACTTCTTATGTTTTAGTTTATGGCCATTGCTTCTCATCCTGTCGCTGCGCACCACTGAAAACAATTTGGCACCATCCTCTTGGCACCCAACTTTGAGACATTTGTATGCATTACTGAGGTTCCCCCTCAGTCTTCCTTCTCTAGACTAAACAGGCCCAGCTCCTACAGTCTCTCCTCACAAGAGAAAATACTCCAGACCCCTAATCATCTCTGTGTGCTCCCTTGGACCCTCTCCAGTAGCTCCTTGTCTGTCTTGTACCGAGGAGTCCAGAACTGGACACAGTACTCCAGATGTGGCCTCACTACAGCCACATAGTGAGAGGGAGGATCATCTCCCCTGACCTGATGGCCACTCTCTTCCTGATGCACCCCAGGATACCACTGACCCTCCTGGCTACAACGACGTAGTCCTAGTGGTCATGGTCAGCTTATCATCCACCAATACTCTCAGGCCTTTCTCAGCAGAGCTGCTCTCTAGTAGGTCAGTGACAAACCTCCACTGGTACTTGGGGTTATTCCTCCACAGATGCAGAACGCTACACTTGCTTTTGCTGAAACTTATTAGGTTTCTCTCTGCCCAATTTTCCAGGCTATCAAGATCTCACTGAATGACAGCAAAGCCTTTAGGTGTATCTCTCCAGTTTTGTTTCATCAGGACACTTTCTGGGAGTACATTCTTTGTACTCATCATTGATAAACAAATTAAATAAGGTTATATCCAGTACTGATTGCTGGGTAATGCCACTGACTACCAGAAATCTCCAGTTGGATTCTACTCTGTTCATCATGACCTCTGCCATTTAGTCAGCTCATGATCCTGCTCACTGTCATAGAATCATAGAATTAGCTGGGTTGGAAAGGACCTCTGAGATCATCAAGTCCAACCCTTGATCCACTACCACTGTGGTTACTAGACAACGGCACTGAGTGACACATCCAGTCTCATCTTATAAACCTCCAGGGATGGAGAATCCACCACCTCCTTGGGTAGCCCATTCCAATGTCTGATTACCCTCTCTGTAAGGAATTTCTTCCTAATGTCCAAACTAAACCTCCCCTGTCACAGCTTAAGACTGTGCCCTCTTATCCTACTGCTGGTTGCCTGGCAGAAGAGACCAACCCCCACCTTGCTACAACCTCCTTTCAGGTGGTTGTAGAGAGTGGTGAGGTCTCCCCTGAGCCTCCTCTTCTCCAGGCTAAACAACCCCAGCTCCCTCAGCTTCTCCTCATAGGGCTTGTGCTCAAGTCCCTTCAACAGCCTGGTAGCTCTTCTCTGGACCTGCTCCAGCACCTCAATATCCTCAATGTCCATTAATCTAAGTCACATTTCCTGAGCTTACCTACAAATAGTCATAGAATACACAGAAGTCAGAGAGGTAGCAGCTAGAATTATAAGAAAAAAAAAAGAGAAATAATATTTTTTGTTCCCTATGAAAAGTATTTAATCTTTTTCTGTCATTCCTCACAACTATATAAAATGTTCATTTTTATTTTTCTTTTATCTTCTTACCTATTTAATTTGCTGTTCTATTCCTCTTATTTTTCCTTCATTCTCTCCCTGATGATAATAAACCTCAATGCAATTATTCTAGTCACTATTGATGTCATTATTTCTATAATTCATAATCTTTCCATTCCTTTGTGATGGTTTCACAACCCCTGAGCAAGTAATAAAGGGGTCATAAAAATTCCATAACATCAGTTTCCTTGTCACTTCTTCCTTTCAGATCTTAGGAATATGGACTGCTCCACACCAGGTCACCAATTTAAGTCACTCTCTCAGCAAGATTTACAGCTTTGAGTCAATTGCTGTTTGTTGACCTGGATGAAAAATGACCCTAGTCTACATCAAATCTCTTGTGTCTGAAGCTATATATTAGAACCTTAATTACTCTTGATACTGTTGGAATCAGTTAGCAGGAAATAAAGTCAGAGAAACCAAGCTATCTTCCCACCTAAAAAGAGGGCTTGTTTTTTTGGTCTTTTCCCACACTGGGAAAAGACTACACACCTGATGAAAGAGTATCTGCAAATTAAGGAATGGCAAATTTGCTATTAGTTCAGAGTATACTAGGCTCAAGATTGGGTAATATAACAAAGGTTCTGACTTCTGACATGCTTGCTTTTTTTTTTTTTTTTTTTTTTTTTTTTTTTTTTTTTTTTTTTTTTTTTTTTTTTTTTTTTTTTTTTTTTTTTTTTTTTTTTTTTTTTTTTTTTTTTTTTTTTTTTTTTTTTTTTTTTTAGTTTTTGGGCCAAGAAATAAAGTATATGCTGGGATTTTAAATGATGAGTAAAAAATGTGTTAGGCTGTGAATTTTTAATTAAAGTGATATCAGTACCCCTTACCACTGTAGTGATAAAGCAGCACCTTCATCTCCCTGGATGTATAATTATTAAGATACTTTTCCCAAAATAATGTTTGCACAGATAATTTGTATCTTTCTGCACTTAAGCTTTTTCCATTGAAAATGAGAATCAAGTGTGGCTTCAATAGCAGATGCAACAGGTCGGTGTAACTTTTCCTCTTCATCTTGCTCTGTAGTGGAGAGTATCACATTTCTCTTTAGCAGCCAGTGACATTTTCTGACCCTGATCTCATCCCATTCTTCCCTGAGGGTTTCTGACAGGATGTAGCCTTTAAATAAATCTTCCGTAATGAACCTAATAAAAACTACTAAGAAAACAAACAGAACCCTTCCTCTTCCTTCCATCTTATCCCTGTCAAAAAACAATTTCTAGCAAAGAAAAATGGTTAAATTTAACAAGGAAACATATGATCTCGTGAAAGAAAATTCATTTTCAGCTACCACACAGGGACTGACAAATCCATGATTTGTCATACTGACAGGGCAGCTTTTACTATGAAAACAAAATATGGTGACTGCTGTGAAGAACAAAATTATTGTTTTGGTTTTTTTGCTTTTATTTCAGAGGCGATACATTTAATACAAAATATTGAACTCATTAGTGAAGAATATATTGGCACAGGTGATGCCCAGTGCAGTGTTCTTGCTCACAACCTTAAGGAGCTCAATTCTCTGTGAATAGAAGGGCATGACCCTGTTTTTCAAAGGTCTTGTCAGTGCAGAGATAATAAGTGGGGAAGGGACTTCTCTACTGAAAGCCAGTAATTACTCACCTTCAACTTACAGGAAGAAAGATGCATATAAGAAAAATGGCTGTTAATAAGACTAAAATTTAGAAGCTGCATCATGATTTACCTCTAGCACAAACACTAGTAGTTTCAGGTCCACTTAGTATTTTCTGAATTGTTAACAGTAACAGTCCATGAATTAGAAAGAAAAAAAGATTATTTTTCTGAATCAGATTTTTTTTTTAAATTTATAAAGCTAAAGCACATATCCTCTTTAAAGTAGGAACCATAACAGGGAAGAAATTTCAGTTTGATAGAGTTTCTGTTTCTAGACAGTGCAAATAATCCTTGCTGCAACAAAACAGTTTCAGCAAAAGGAAAATAGCCTTAATAGTCTGCTGATTCATACACTGTCCTAGAAGGAGATAGATACCAAGGTCTATATCTGTCTCAAAGACTCTTCTGACCACTATGTCACAGATGTCAGTGGTAGCAAACAATGCAATTTTTTTTTTCCAGATCCCAAACTTATGTTTTAGCCATACTCTTAAAATAAGTATAGAACTACCCTGTTTGTAGAATGCCTATTTTTGAAACCCCAGCTATTCCAAATGTGAAATGTGTGCCAAGGTTTACAGCGTTATCTCAACTATAACAAATGGGGAGAGCACATAAAAAAAAAGAATAGTTCTCATAACCTTCAAGTCTAGGCCCTGACAGAGCTGGGCAGCATCTGAGAGGGGTTTTTCAGTGCCGCTACTCCTAAATGTAGTAAAATCTCACACTCGAATCTGGCCCGATGTGACAAATGAGTAAGTCACAGATACATTTATTGTGGAATAAGACAGAAACACAACACTAATTGTATTTCTGGACCTCTCACGGGAAACTAGCTACTGTCTTGTGCTGGGGGCATAATGCATTCACTGAGACATATTTCTTTGTCTTAATGACTGTTGGTTATTTATCATTCCTAATAAATAATAAACTCTCTCTTCAAAGCCGTAACAGAAAGGTCAAAAGAAAAAGAGCATTTGGCTTTTCTATGTTTTTTTTTTTTCCTGTAAATAAATATGGTACAAGTCATTCCCATGGAAGCAATGCAGAACGGTAATATTCCTCAGGCAAGATTTATAGACATGCAATAATCAGAAATTACTTGCTCTAAAAGTCAAAACTACAGTACTAAACGAATAAAAATGGAATAATAAAGCTTTACCCATACCAAGAAATTCAAAACAGGTTGGCTTAAAATTTAACATTGTCAAATAGTGTTTCTGTCACTGTCCTCTTTAAAAGCATATAGAGCCTCGTGGATATCTCCATTTCTGCCATGACATGATCCATGACCAATGTAGCCTGGCAGTTTAAAGCTATGTGAGCTTGTGATAAGTAGACAAAAAAGGTCAACATGATCTTCTGTAGAGAGCTACCATAAGATAAAGGTGGAATGCACATTTCTACTCCCTATAGTTTGTGTCATTCTTAGCACAAGGTGAAGACAAAATGGAGAGCTGTTACAGGTTATTTCAAGCGCTCAAAAAAAGACAGGAGAGTGAGAATTAATACAAAAAGATTAGGTGAGTTAAACTTGTACTAAATAAGGAGGTTGAAAGTGTGCCTTTTGTATTTAAAAGGGTAAAGGCAAAAATCCAAGAATGAAACTGGAAAATGGATCATCTTTATCATCATAAGCAACACACACATTCAAGTACTGTATAGATTCCAGAGGACGGAGTGAGGTAAAAACTTTTTCTTGGAAAGACTTTTCAAAACACTAGTAAAACACAGTAGTAGACACCATTTTAAACTCTAGACTGGTGAGGCATATTGGGGTAAAAAAGTGTTCTTCCAAGATATGATGTGTTTTCTACATGGTCTTAGACCTGTGAAATGCTGAAACACCCTTACAGTTCCATCAGAACCCTCCTCTGTTATCTAAACCTTGGTGTGGAGCTGTGAGAGACAGAGGAGAAAAGCCTGAACCTGGGGCAGAGGACAGTATTCAAAACCACACAGCCATGAATGCTCTGTGCGTCTCACTAATCACACTGCTGCTAGTACTTTATTATGTGACCAGCAAAAACCTCTGAGATTTTCTATTCTGTTCCTTTTAACTTTATGTTAATCTGTCTAGATGGTTTATCAAAGTGTAGAACATACGCAGTTTAAGCACATCATAGTTGTTGTAACAACAGTTTTTTCCTCATTAGTGTAATGGCCAGTCTTCGTGAACGAAGATCCGGGGAAGGTCTTTACACCTTCCAGCCTGCGCATTGGATTTTTTTAGGTGAGACACAGTGTGCGCGGAACTGAGCCCACCCTTTAATCCTGAGGTTCATCTGCCGGGACCAAGCGAGCTTGGACGGTGGCAGTGAGGTCCTCAGGACGTAGATGGATTGCCTTACAGAGCTCCATCTGCCCGGGGAGTGGCCCTGACTGGGAATTGAACCCGAGCCTCAGAGGTGACAGCGCTGCATCCTTAACCTCTAGACCACCAGGGGCTCCCCCTCATTAGTTAATGACATGTCACTAGTAAGGAAAGCTAAAACCAGGCCCAAAATGAAACTGTCAGGCTCCTGTTTAATAATTATCAGCTTTACCATACTCAAAACAATGTTAGGTTATAAAAGGTTCAAAATCCTAGGAACATCTAAACACTAAACTTGAGGATTTCGGTCAGGCAAAACTAGAGTAATGGTACGTATCATTAGCAATTTTTGTCATATCAGACAATGGAATGATTTCAGTAAAGAAATACCATTTGCATTAAAGAAAGTTCTTTCTTCAACTGTACCGATATATAAATTTTAAAACAGGAAAAAAATAGTGTATACAAATTATCATAAAATACTTATGTATATGTAAAATAAAGAAAATATACAATTCTTTACATTTTCCCATTGTCTAAAAGAGAACAAGGATTTCGGTGTCTGTTCAAGTATTAGGGGGTTTGGGTTATGTTTTCAAATCAGAACAAAATTCCAGCAGCTTCACTTGAGTAGTGAAACTTCAGTTTGAGCTTATGTACTAATATCATGAGGCTTCTCTGAAGAGAACTTCAGAAACACTTTACTTGGCTTTCTTAGTTTGGGGATGGGGTGCTTTTTGTTGTTCATGTTGCTGCTGTTACAAAGAGATCCACACTTGGGTCCATGCTATCTTGTTATATTATGTAGGTATCTATTAAGTTTCTTGAAGAACTCGGTTCAACAAAGGTATCTGAAAGGGTAAAAGGTTACTAAGAAGATATTTCACAGCATCTAAGCATAGAAAAAAGCCCACTTTTGAATGTTTCCCCATTCCCCAACTGTCAAAATTTGAGTTAATGTGCTGAGAACTTGAAGTATGAAGATTCCATAATCTAGTTATTCAACACCAATCTTTGTATTTCATATTAAGTTTTTCAGTTCTGGAGCAGAAAGTTAAAGGAGGAAAAGATATTTTCATACTTGCTGCCAGTTCTCTCTCTCTAGCTAAGTGGGAATGACTTTCAACTAACTTTAGAACTGTTCTGCAGTTTTCTTCAAAAGATATTTGTTTTATCCTTTTCTTAATGGGAAGATTTCTTTTTTTCATTAAAGAATTTGTTCAGAAAAAAACCCAACAAGTATGTAAATACATTTCCTTGTAATTACATTAGTTTTAGTAAAGCCAATATTGCAATTTTAGTCTTAGTTTTTATTAAATTATACTTTTAGATAACAATGTGTATGTTATGTAGATGTAGATGTTTTATGTTCCTGACAAGCGTTAAGCCTTATTTCCCTACCCATATGCCTGACTAGAGCTTTTCATATTCAATTTAAAGAGATTTAAATCAAGTGAGCTTCAGCTGGAAATGAGAGGGACTAAGCTGAATTACAAATCAAAGGTCACCAACATTTACATGCTCTGTTCTTCATTGTTTGGTGATGGATGGCTATCAATCAAAAATGCTTTATTAAGCTCTCCTGGACCTACATGTGTGTGAAAGATCAGACATGATATTTTTCCTAATGACAATATAAAATACCTATTTTTATAAATTGTTACATTATAAGACACCATATTTGTCAGTTCTTTAAATCCAGAGACTTGGGTCCCCATGCTGGTGAAAAAGAAAGGAAAAAAATTCCACAGAAAAACAACCTCGAAACTGTCAGATATCTTTATACAATAAAAAACAATAAAAATGATTGAAAAAAATTAATTTAAAAGACAAAGGTAGCATTTTTCACGCTATAGACACATACACAGAGAGGTTGAACAGGACTTTCTAAGTCCTTTCAGAATTACACAGCATAAGATTTTGTACTTCTATGGGAGCTAAAAAAAGAGTCTCTTGAAAATGTTGTGAGCCAAATTCTTTGTTGAAACAAACCAGTATGTTCCAAATTCTGAAGAGTGTGTATTCTTGTCATTAACTATAGCTGAAGAGGTCAAATTGGAGTCATTACTTTGACTTACAGAAAAGAATAGGGGTGCCAAGTGTTTACTAGATGTACTGATTACTTTCTTATTTACTTTGCTTTTGCAGTGGCAATTACAGTGCTGCATCCAATTTGAAGACCACCACACAGTATTTTTAGCTTTTACCATAATAGACTTTCATATACCTAGAAATAAATACAGTTTTTCATCAGGTTAGCTCTGGTTCAAGTAGCATCATTCACACATGCTTCTATGGTTCTTTCACATGACCTGGCCTGAAATAATCTAATCAGACATCTCTCCAAACTGGCCCATAACAGAATGCCATAGCATCATATATTCTGCAAAGCATTCTTGTGCCTTTTTGTTTGAGGTTGTGTTGCTCTTACTTGGCTACAGAACATATTTGTAAACATGTTCTGTAGCCAAGTAAGAGTAACACAACCTCAGACAAAAAGGCACATGGGAAACATATCCAAAATAATAGAGAGAAACAGGACTGACCTCAAGAAAAGTATTTAGGTCTTTCATGCCCAAGTTTTGCCTGCCTCCACTACAGTGCACCTGCCATCACATTAATAAGCAGCAAGATCTCTACTGGTGAAGTCTGCCACATCCAGTGTGCAGTGACATTTTTATCCTCCCAGGACCATGCATTTTCTTCGCACATGAAAAATTTCTTACATCAGAAGTTGAAACTATAAAATCAAACCTCTTCTCAGGGTTTTTCCCAGAATGCACAATTAGATGCTAAATGCAGAAACTATAGAAAGCGTAATTTACTGCACATAGGGCTTTGTGCTCTTCCCAGCAATCATTCTCAAACATACAAAATAAATATATTTGCAATCGAATAACAGAGAAACTTATGACTACAAACTGTAGAGCTCTGGTGATGTTAATGGCATATGGGTCTACCACCTGCAGCTGTAGTTCATGCCCTTCACCTGACAATCTCTTCTTACGCATAGGTAACTCAAATAACTGAATTGTGCAAATACTGATTAGGATGATGAGCTGACATGTTTGGTTTTCTAATACTGATGTTATGTTTAGCATGTGAAAAGTACACTTGCCACAAAGGACAAATTTTTGGTCCTTCTGCTTTAGAGTATGTTAATCTTATGGAAAATAATTACAGCTGGAAGCAGAGAAGAAGGAAGAAATCTAGACAAAAGGATCTGGGTGAATTTTAATAATAAAATCCATAGCTATTTCTATTTTGTCAGTCACAGAAAAAAAGCGGCCTCCAGCAAACATAAATCAGGATGTATTTTACAGAACTCTCTGGCAATTCAGCTATACGTAGCATTTGCAGTTGCTGCTGTGTGAGCCATAGGCTTTGTTTGGCAAAACAGGTGGTGAGTGCAGCAGACCTGCAAAGGCAGTCTCAGCTGTAGGCATACATAAAAGACTGAGACTTAGAAGCACAGCCTAGTGCTGTTTAAAACACCACATTTCATATAAAGTTGTCAAGCATACTGATTTCAGAGTTGCTTCTAGCCTGTGGGGATTTCAAATGCTCTATTCCAGCCACAGGTGAGTAAATAAGTAACTTTTTGAGTGCTGTTTCATCTATGTTAAATTATATTCCAGATTTTTGTTATGAAATACAGTGTATGGATAAACTGAGAATGTGTAAATCACAATCACTAAAAATAAAATTTCCTTTAGTTTTTCTAACACTAGCAAGACAAAAAGTGAAGATTTAACAAAAGCATAATAGAAATCACGTTTTGATCTGGACAAGGACAGTTCTGGTCAGCCTGTATGTTTTAGCTTCAGTAACATCTGTAATTCTTCATTTGCCTAGGTCTCTTCCAGTTCCAGGAATCAAAATTATATGTCAAATTCTGAGTAACAAATTGAGTCCTAAAGCTTATTCAAACATAAGCTGTCAAACTGACTTGTAGATTCATATATGCTAAACACAACAACAAAACTTCCAATGTGAAGTCTAGGATCATTAGCTTGAAGGAATCCTTCAATCAGCTTCAATCACCATAAGTCCTTCCTTCTTTAGTGGTCAACCATGTCCTGTGGTGCATCAGGCAAAGCATCCCCAGCTGGTTGAGGGATGCGAGTGTTGTGCTCTGCTCTGCACTGGTGCAACCTCACCTTGAATATTGTTTGCAGTTTTGGGCACTGTAATATAAGAAAGATATAAAACTATTAGAGAGTGTCCAAAGGAGGGCAACAAAGATGGTGAAGAGCCTTGAAGGGAAGCTGTATGAGGAGTAGCTGAGGTCGCTTGGACTGTTCAGTCTGGAGAAGAGGAGATTGAGGGGAGACCCTTGAACTTTCAAGGAAATCTGACCCCTGCTCTGCTCTAACTATTAAATAGTTATAAAGTAGTCACATGTAATGCACTTAATAAATCAAATATATGTATTTATCCAAAAATGAGAAACAAGCTTATCTAGAAACCTTTTCAAGCCATACACTAGTGCATGACACTTCATGTTCTTTACTTCAGGTTCCAGTTTCTAGCTCATTATAACACATGAAATTACTTCAAAACATTTGTAGGCAATGCATAAGGAAGTGTTATCTCAAACTCCCTCACTTTTACTTTGCCCCTTGAGGGTAAGTTATTAAATAGTTGCTAAACCACTCTGTGAACTCCCGTTCTCTTTCCGGTCATTGAACTCATGAACTTTTTATTGAAGGTGTCAGTTTTCACACAGCTATCCTCAATTAATATGTTCTTTGGACCAAATTGAGGTAAAGTGACTAAAGAGACTCCAAAAAATACTCAAATAAATTGCAAGTGTAATACTGTTGAATATGCACATATTTATAAAAATAATTATCCATTTAAAATTTAAGGGTCAACACAACAAAAAGGAAGCCCTAAGTGACTGTCTCCCTTCTGTCATAATATTGTCTTCAATTGAGTAGATAGAGGTGTCTCTTTGTGGTTTGTTTAAAATGTCTGGAAATTTTACTTATATAAAAATCACTCCTTAAAAATTATATAATTTTATGGTATTATCCTTCATTTTAAAGAAGACTGTTTGGCAAAAATTGCTCTTGCTCCCTCACATGCAAGAATTTTAATAATCTGGACTTAATTTTGACCAACAAGATGCGGGATAGTGCCAACATCTAGCGCTCATTTTAGGAAACCCAGATGAGACTTCACTGTCCTGTACATGAATACAAACAAAATGTTGCACTTCTTACTTGGCTGCAAAGGGAAGAAGAAGCAGGACCTGAGCAAACACAATTTCTCTACCCTAGATTAGGAAAAGGCTACATTTTACTTGAAACTGTATTTATAGTGCATTTGCCTCTCATGACAGTAAAATAACACATCTCAAATACCATTTTCGTAATCATGTCTGTAGGTTGTCTAACATCAGATCAGAACATCTCTTTATTACAAATGCATATCTATCTTAAAATACAAAATCATTGACTACCTCAAAAAACCACAACCGAGTAGTTTAGTGACATCAATACAGATTCTTACACTGGTTCCTCTCAAGGACCAACCTCAAGAAGAAACTTAAAGTTCTCATAGAAGTAGAAATAACCTGTAGCTCTTCCAGACTTGAAAGTCTCATTTTTTCAATACTCTGCAGATATACCTTAACCATACACAGGGCACAAAATTATCCTTTGTCGTAAGACTGGCGTTAATGTGGAGTTACTCCAAATCTAAAGTGAGATAATTGTAACAGTTTAGAAGGGAGTTTCAAACAACTCTGTATAACCACCCTGAGAAAGCATGATCTCTATCAGGATATTACAGTCAGTGGATCTACCCTTCCGGAGGGTGACTTATTGAGCCACTACTAAATAATGGTCTTAGAGGAGGGTGAGTTCTGAAGGAATCATGTTCAATTCATGATGAAGCACAGATGAGGTTACACAGGTTGCTTTTCAGATGCTTTCCTGACACCCTGAACATAAAGGACCTATGCAAACTTGTCCCATTTTTCCTCTGCATAGTGAATAAAGGTGGGAGAAATGATCGTAACAAAAACATTACTGTCTTTTAGGTGTCATGTATGCTCATTGGATTTTGGAAGAGTAAATTCTCCTTTTTGTTACAGGAGTCTGTTAAGGACAGCTAGAAGAACTTGTGTTTTGTGCTTTTTTTTTTTTTTTCGCTAGCACATGCAATCTTTCCAGTCAGAACCTTCTCAAAGTTGATCAGAGGGAGCATAAATGACTATTAAAATAGAAATGCATGTGGGTATGAGTGAAGTAGCAGCTAATACTCAAATGCAAGACAGGAATTTTGATTATTATATTTAAAAACAATTCAAGTAACATTATGCAATTATTTGCATTTCAATCTTTTAAAATTAAGTATGTGATCAGCTACTAATCACTTCACTTGAATTAAAGCTATGCTTTAAAAAGACTACTTTATCTTTTCACTCTAAAATGAATAAGAGCTTTTTATTATTTCTTGAACATATTTACCCTGTGAAGCCTCAGTTCTCACTTTGCACAGAAACCTGACACATTTCACACACCAAGAGAGCCTTTCCATTCTTACTGAAGTGCCCTCCTTTTTGCTTTGAGGACCACGAGTAAGTGGGTGATGTCTTCTCTGGTCTGACCATCAAATTGATTCAGGCCTTTCAGGCTGACTGCAGTAGAGATTTCAGAACTGCATGCCAAAAACATTAAAAAAATCCTAAAAAAATTTCCAAGTTGAAAAGCAAACCTCTCACAGCCGTTGTGTACTCTGGCTTGATCTCCTATGCCTCTGATATCATTTCAGTATCCAATTCAAGAAGTTAAGGCATAGTTCAAACAGACACAGTAGGGAATGCAGAGGAGAAGTGACAGCACTAAAAACCTAGGTTTAGCTTGTAATTCTTCTCAGGTTTTAATACCATTATCTCCTCAAATAAGCAGGGAATTTGAGGGCTGAATACCAGGGCTTTAGGGAATGTAAAACATCTTCACATGCATTTTTCTCTCTCTCACTTCTTGTTTGTTTCCAAGATGAGTTCATCCATCTTTAGATGCCTAAGGCCAAGTTATAGATGTGGAAGTTAGTGAAGGAGTTAGTGAAAAGAAGTAGTAGGGGGAAGAGAAGATTTAAGACTCCATAATGCTTTAGCAAGTTTTAAAGAGTGTGCTTCCCCAAATCATAAAGCTTTCAAGAATCCCAGACAGCCAGAATACACATTACTTTCAACATCTCACCAACCATCCTTCCCTAATCTTTCATTCTCTTGCAAACACTAAGAGCACAGAACATGAGACCTCTCATATTAAACATCAATATTTTCATTACATTATGTAATGAATATGGAGTAATAAGAAATTTACCTATCAAAACAAGTTAGCTAAAATTAAACAGTTACCCAGCTGTAATTTATATATATATATTTTTTTTTTTTATTTTTTTTTTTTTTTTTTTTTTTTTTTTTTTTTTTTTTTTTTTTTTTTTTTTTTTTTTTTTTTTTTTTTTTTTTTTTTTTTTTTTTTTTTTTTTTTTTTTTTTTTTTTTTTTTTTTTTTTTTTTTTGAGTAAGGAAAGAAGTAGATGAATTGGTTTGGGACAAATTTGATTTGTAATTGGCAGGCAAAAAAAAAAGTTATTATTAGGGAGACTCAGAAGAGTAATTCTTCTTAAAATTGTTATGAAACCTAAAGTATAATGCAGGACAATTACATGTTTCTACTCAGAGGTTTTGAGGGAATGGTTGAAAAGAAAGGTTGACAGAAATAAACATATCAATCTGCAAGCTGGTAACGTCAGGGTCTGGTACATCATACTGAGGTGTCTAAAGTTTAGTTTGAGAACATAAAACACTGTCTCCCTAAGCAAATTATCATCACTTTCCCACTTGAGATTATTGCCCTATCAGATTTGCTGGCATCATCACACACCTTCCCTTCTGCAACCTACTGCTCTCAAATGAACTTAGTGGGAAGGACAAAAAATCCCAACCAAAAGCAAGAATCAACCTCCTTCTTGAACACACTTGGACTTACCCAGACCTCTTTGACAGAATGAGGATATTGGAACTGTCATGTGCAGTTTTGCCAATGGACATGAGGATGCAGGGACCACTAGTGACAAGAAGGAGGGTGCAATGAGGGTGTAGGTACACGCAGAAGTATCTTATGCTTCTGCAACACGACTGCAACCAGAAACCCTCCGTGAACTCTGCTGAAGTGGCACCAGTGCCCTTCCAGTGTGCTAGGAAGGGAAATTAATAGCATTTGCATGAGCTGCATAGTCTGTGATACTGAAAACCTGTACTGGCTTTTGGACATGGTTAAAGGGGGGTTGATACAGGTAAGACTAAGGTCACCTTGCTCAGTGAACATCACATCACTGAGAGGCTGAAAGTATGTGCCTTTCCCTTCTAGCTAGAGTTCACAACAGTGGCTTTATTTTCTGTGGATAAAAGAGCAGAGTGAAAGAGCAGAGCAGCACTGGTAAATAATGTTGTTTTTCACTTCTCCACTCTGGCTGAGAGGGAAGCACTTTGCCCACAAGCAGCTTTTTTGTAAAGGGTTTCACCTCAAGAGCGAGTCATTGAAGTGCAGCCTTTTAAATGGAAAACTGGACAAATGGTGGCAACTGCTTGATACATCAAGTTTAGTGGATATAGGACATTTAGTGACCTTTAATTGCTACTGATATCTGATCCCTAGATTTTTGGGTGGCATATAGGAATAGTGTATTTACTGTGAACTTTACTCTTTGAAAAGTCTTATCTTCCTTTGGACAACCTTCATCTTTTGTCATCTTAAACAGACTGAAGTGACAAATTATTGAGGAAATTTACCAGCTACTCAGAATTAGGACATCTTAAAACCTGACCTTAAAGGGATGGACTATAAAGCAGACTGAGAGAAAGGCTGAGATATTTGCTTGAAGGTGTCTGTCACTTTGAGTTCATTTGTATAATGTTGACTTAGGTAATATTTTAATTATAAAATATGAAGTTAATTTATATATTGCATATAAAGAGGAAATGGCCTCAGGTTACAATAGAGGAGGTTTGGATTAGATATTGGGAAAAATTTCTTCATGGATGGGGTAGTTGGGCAGTGGATCAGGCTACCTAGACAAGTTCCTGGAAGTGTTCAGAAACCATGTAAATGTGACATTTAAGAACATGGTTTAGTGGTGGTACTAGGTTGACAGTTGGACTTGATGATCTTAAAGGTCTTTTCCAACCTCAAAAATTCTAATACACTGTGAAATTTTGTTCTTAAATATTCTTAAGAATTTGCTTTTTATTCTTACAATATTTTTTTCATTGAAATGGCATTATTCTTCTCACATTGCCTCTAAAAACTAGACAAAATAGACATATACATGTATTAGTCTTACAGTGTTGCTTTCTGAATTATAAATATTGTGATTTTGGTAAGAAAAGGTTTAATTTTTTAGCCTGTAGATATGCCAAAAGTGTCAATGCACATCACATCACAAATTGAACAGTGGGTTATTTAATCTGACTGTTGGTGATCAATCTTAAAATGTCTGTTGTATCTTAAATTCATTATGGATTACTAATCTGTCAGGTATATACAATACTACATTCACTTGGGAAATACTTATTATCTCAGATCATACCCACCACTATTCAACATAAATTTTACCTTCAAGCCCATAACTACACCTTGGGCAGACACTAAGGATTTGTCCAGGGGCACACAATGATGGTGATTTCCAGAAAATGGGCTTTGAGGAAAGAAGAAGTAGCAGGAAGATGCTTATGTTCCTTCAATTCACCAGTGAACACTTCTTTACTTACGTTTCTGGGAGCCCCCGGTGGTCCAGGGGAAACGACACTGCACTGTCACTGCAGAGACCCGGGTTCGATTCCCGGTCGGGGCCCCTCCCCGGGCAGATGGAGCTCGTTAGCCCTGTAAGGCAATCCATCTACGTCCTTAGGACCTCACTGCCACCGTCCAAGCGTGCTTGGCCCCGGCAGATGAACCTCAGGATTAAAGGGTGGGCTCAGTTCTGCGCACACTGTGTCTCACCTAAAAAATCCAATGCGCAGGCTGGAAGGTGGAAAGACCTTCCCCGGTTCTTCGTTCGCGAAGAGACTGGCCATAACTTACGTTTCTACAGAATCATTGGCACTCAGTTCATGATACATAACTTTTTGATTCCTAAAACAAATAATTTTTCTGGGATAGTTTAAAAAAAGACCCACAGAAATCCCAACCAACAGCAGAACAAAAAAAGTATTTCCCCTTGGTGATGAACATTGAAGAGTTGTTGTTGTTATATTTAATATATTGTAATATTTCATTTGTTTACTAAGAAAACATTCTTTCTAATGTTTCTTGTAGGTCTATACGGTCTAAGTGAAACATTGAGTGAGAAATCATAAAACTTTCTAATTCTGTTATCATTATTAAACAGAAGTATTTTATTTTTACCTCCAAGTCTTATGAAAATTTTTCATGCTCTAATTGCTAATATTGGATGACAACATTTAGAGATATCAAAGAGGGATTTGTCTTCTGTTGCAAACCTAACAGATACATAATGCTGATGAGTTTCTATTAGATTCTAATTAGGAAACATCTGTTCTTGCGTATCCAGATCATGTGGATGAGTTTGCTTTATTCTGTAGTAATAGTGTATGATTTCCAGCAGAGAGCTATATGAATTAGGTCTTTTTTACACTCTGTATGTACTAGAGTTGCGAACAGTGACCCTTCACAATGTGTAACAGTGCAAGCTCATTGAACAGGTGATTGACGTTAGTGCTACTTCTTGTAAAGCTCATATTTCTCCTGCTCAAGTAACAATAGCTTTTTTCTTGAATATGAAAATGTATTTCCTAGATTGTATGTCATTTAGTATGATTTTTTATTATTCACTACTATAAATTCTAGAAGGACTAGATGTACACATAATTTGCACATTCTTTACAGGCTTTCTGAATTACAGATATTGTGGAAACTGCATGCCCTCTCATGCTTTTTCTAGGTAGAAGTAACTCACAGTAATGAACACTTGACCTTTGTGCACGTAGTTTTCTTTCTAGAAAGCACTACTTCTAAACCCTCAAGATCGTTTCATTGCAGGAGCATGAAGTCAAACAGAAGCAAAAACAGTGAGAAAATTCCCTTCATCAGTATGCTAATGTCATTTCTAAACCAGTTTTTATTTGCCTTTTGATGTTGTGGGGATTTTTATTTCATAAAAAATTGAACAGCTGTACTTCTTGAGTCAGACGTTTCTGTGTCCTTAGACCTAAGTCAGAGATAAAGTCATTAATTTTTTGGTTTTTGGGAAGGTGCGACTCAAGACTATTTGGTATTAGCAGGTAGTTACATCAGACTCTTTTTTGTTTGTTTGTTGTTTTGTTTGTTTGTTTGTTTTCTTGAGGAATCACTTTATTAGTGATAACTCCCCCTACTTACATCGAAAACCATGGCAACCCAGTGGTTTTAGCTTTTCTTCATTTTGCTTCATTCTTCTAGGAGAACATTATCACATGTACTTTTCATTTGCTTTTCTTCAGGTTTTTCAGGTAAGAAGCTCCTCAAGCACATTCAGTAGCAGTTGAAAAGCTCCATTTGTTTTATTTATCTTAAATAAAACATTTTTCCCCTGACTTTAGTAATAGTATGAATTCTTTAGGATGAGGACAAGGGTGGCAGAGCTAAAAGGTTTCCTGTTTATGCTTTGATGAAGTCACTTTTAAGGCTAACAAGATCAAAGAAAGGATATTATGAGATGTACAAAGTCCATCTAATTCTTCTCAAGTAACATATTGTAGGAGTGCAAACATGATTAGGTATTTGGAAACATTGCATAGTGATGAAAAACCAAGACTTAGAGTCCTGTATGTAGTCAGATACAAAGAAGAAAAAGTACAATTAATGTAGGTTATGTACCTTATTTTGCAATAATTATCTTCCATCTTAATTTCTTTCTATCCCACTAGATTTTCCCTTTCTCTTCCTTTGTTGTCTGGGATTGTTACTTATTCTATATTATTATACCATCTTATTTGCTCCCATTTTTTTCCTAAAGCACCTTGCCGATAATGGACCAATAATCTGAGTATACATAACTTACTGTCTCTCAAAGCAGTTACTACTTCTAATTCTCCAATGACCAATTCTCATTTCTCAGTAAAGAAAAACTCATTTTAACTACCCATCATAGTTCTGTGTTGGTCACATATCTGGCAAGTGAAATATTCTCCCAGAGATGCATAAAATCCTCAGTTTTTCTGCTCCTGGTACTATTTTAAGGAAAAAGGTTCAGATTTACTCTCTTCATGACCTCCCCCATGTAGAATGAGCTTTACTCTGATTTACTGTTTCTGAGGAAGTGAGCAATGTCAGTGAACATTGTCAGGCACATGAGACAACCACATATGTTGTGCATGTTCCACTTAATCCTTGTAGTTATCACTCATGGTATACTAGACACAAAATAAGAGAATTCTGACCTTCTTACTATCTACTTGTGATTGCTGCCAGCTCTCCAACAGCCAACAGCATTGTCCTGAAGCCTGCTGTGGACTTGTAGACTTATATTAAATGATGCTGTTATCTGGCCATTCAAGAATTAGACTTTGAAACACAGGTATCCACCCAGAATATTAAGATAACATGAAAATAGCTAGAAGATACTGCAGGCAAAGAAACACTGAAAGGGCAATGGAGATTATCCAAAGGAAAAAATTCAGTACTTATTGCACACATGAAAACGTGGCAGAGCAATGCAGGCGGTGTTCTGTCAGGTGACAGACTTCACTTGCCCTCCCTGTCATCGGAGTATTCAAAAATGAAGAAAGCAAACTGTAGAATATTTCAATAGCATAAACAACTTCCACTTTTCAGGCCTTGTCTATAAAGCATCATTCGAGCAATCTAGATCACAAAAGCAATTCTGAGCATGCTTTCTATGCAAGGACATTTTATGCTCCATTAAACTTATTGCTCGTATGTTATTCTAAAACTGAAGTGCAATGCCTGAAACAAACTGCAGCTCAAGTCTTGCAAGTGCAGAAATGAAAATGTGAAGATGTGATAATTTTCTTTTAGTTTCAGGAATCCAACACTTATATCAGCAAACTGTTTTATTTCAATCAATAACTGAAAAGGCTTCCAGAATTCCGGGACTATTTTGCACAAGCGGGAAAGCTACAAGGACATGCAAAGAAAGGAAGGTAAAATGTTCTATATTACATCTGAGTAAAATTTCTCTATACTTACTAATTAGTGTACTTACTAATTAGTGTTCTTACAATGTTCTTAGTTCTAGATATGTATTCTCACTTTATCTCTGGGGATAATATCCTAAAATGTCTTTCTAAAAATCAGCAAAAATACAGAATTCATGGAAGATTATAATTTTTTGAACAAATGAATATTGATTTTACTGCTTGCAAAGGAATAGATTTGGGCTTGATTTGTTGACCTTGGATGAGCTAAAGACTCTCAAAATGCTTAATTCATAGATTTCCACTAATGTGGAGACTGTCAGCATTCCTATATCCTCTCTAGGTAAGATTTTACCTGTTGGAAGTTATTGACAGCTGTCATCTGAATATAGGCAACCATAAGCCTATCTCCTTCATGACCTCTAACTGAAGATCAGCTCTAATTGAATATCAGTGTCTCCTGAACTTCCCTCCTATGTCCCAGTCATGACCTGAAGCTGCACTGCCTCAATCTATCCACTAGATTTTTGTAGCCTGTATTTTTTTTTCTCCCAGAAGAATCCTTGGGCATAACATGCAATGAAGAGAATGTTTAATTTCTAAGTCTCAACTTTCCTGGTTATATTTTTGAACTGACTTTAAAGCAGAAGAAAAATTGGAAGGTCCCAACATTAAACCAACCTCAAAAACTGAATTGTATTTCAGACAAGAGAGACTGCCACAGTTTTACTGGACAAGCAATACTACCTGAACAAAAAATGGCCTGCCAGTCTGAATAGCATTTTTATATCATAATTCTTATTTTAAAAGCTTTATAAAACTTATAAAAAACACCTATTCATAAACACACTAGTGTCTGTAATTTTGCATCACAGATCCATATGGCTTATCAGAACATCATTCAAGAGTTTATGTTTTGCACTTCAGTGTATGGTCTCTATATATGTTTCAGTAATACTAGAATTAAACAAATTTCTTACATTAGAGTAATGCTTCCTTCAATATCACTACATAAATTACCAGAAAGAAAGCATGTAATGAATGTAGGAAGCTTCTTATATTCAGAGTTGTATGTCGTTATAGTTATAAGGATCTCACTCTCATTTCATAA
The DNA here is from genome assembly GCF_003031625.1 of Empidonax traillii. Taxonomy (NCBI): domain Eukaryota; kingdom Metazoa; phylum Chordata; class Aves; order Passeriformes; family Tyrannidae; genus Empidonax; species Empidonax traillii. The sequence goes on along the minus strand of NW_020955659.1, from coordinate 200,624 downwards.
ATTAGACAACTCCACTAGGGAAGACTAAGGAAGACTTTGAACTCAAAGCTGATCAAGGAGAACTTCACCCCCTAGTCTGGTGAGGTCCCTTACCTTACCTTACCAGACTTCTCAGGCTTGGCTATCTTATTTCTGTTGTAGCACAGATCAAAGCAACCACAAGTTGACTGTCCCCTGGTTTGATATCTGTCAGATTTTTTGGCAGTCCTCTCTGTGTGCCTGAAATGTTTAGTCTAATTGTTATTTTCTGCACTACTTCTGGCAAAGACACTGTAATTATGACTGGGTACAGAGCCAGCATATGTCCCCACCTGCCTCCTGACGGTTGAAACCCAGGGAGCAGCAGAATCTCTGGCCCATGCTGGCTGACATTGCCTACCTACAGCAAAGCAAGAAGGGTGGGACAGAGTCATAATCTGAGAACTCATTTATCAGTGGGATTTGGTGTCCTGTTAGTTGTTCAAAGCTGATTCTAGCAGTTGAATATATGTGCATACAGCCACTACATTGTGCTGTATCTCTTTTATACATTCTTGGAAACTCCGTTTTTCCTAATTATTTCCTATGCTGTAAAAAATTTAATATTACATCTTTCTTTTTCTCTAGACACACACTTCACAGAAAAAATGAACATTTAGTACATCTGAATAATGTAAGAGTGCCCTGCTAAGCTAGAGTTCATTTAACACTCAGAGACAACCAATAATTGTTCCGACAAGAATGCTTTTGCTCTGTTATTTTTATGTAAAGAAATGAGAAATGGCTTGAAAATGTAATAACAAAAATATTTCTGTATTAAATGAAAATCATGGCAGTTTTCAAATCCATGATTCAATTTTCATTGTTCATGTAAAATTTATATTTCTGTTAAAGCAAAAATTAATTTCTTTCCCAACTCTCAAAGTTAATGTGACTGTTTTGAATGTATATGACTGTGAATGCATATGAGAATTTATAGTCTAGTTTAAAAAAGTCTATATTTTTTTTGTATATGTAGCACAAGAGAAAAAACCGAAAATAATATGGAGAAAGAGATATATGTTACATAGAACACTGCTCTTTTTTTATATTACTAAGTGTTTTATATCTGAGGATCTTAATATGTAAGTAAAATGTTATCTCTGTTTTACAGGTCAGGAAGTGAACAAAAAGAGGTCAAACAAACCAGCATCAGGATCAAGATTGGAAATCACTGGCCTTGAACTATGTGTTAATGATTAAATGTTGCTGCATGTGATTTTCAGCTCCCAGTTTTCTTAAAGTTTTGTAATTGTCCAAAGAAAAAGAAGGTAATACTCTCAACTGAGCACTTTGAATTGCTTAACATCAGCTATGTTCTGTGAAATATCTAACATAACTATTACAGAGCCATCCCTGTTAAGCACAGGACTGAGCTTGGCCACTTTTTCTTGGTGAATAACACACTGTTAATAGCAATGGTAGAAGCTAAAATCCTTTTCTTCTACTCTTGTAGTTTTGTGTTCCAAATTTACTGAAATATGGTGTACTGTGTTGTGCATTATCTTGAGTCATTATTTTTTTTAAATAATTGTTCCCTTCAAAAGTACCCTTTAAAGGGAAATGCTGGACTAAAAGCACTCACCTCTACATTTTTACGTCTGGAATCAAAATACTCTGGGTTAATGGTGTTATTTTGTTGAGTGTTAGGAAATTGAGACAAATAAAAAGCAAAACATAACTCAGCTAGAGGCAGTAACTATGAGGCAATGCTTTACTACAGTAAAGTTGCAATCTATAGAGCTGTTAGCAAGATAGTGGCATTCAAAATGTGAAAACTTTTTGCCTTTAGCCTCCAAAATCATTGGGTTTTAATATGAAAAGAGTAATGTTTTTTTCTTGTGTTGGTTCTTGATGCAGTTTTTGAAATTTGCTACCTTTTACAAATCAGATTTGTTTAATTTGATTTATATTACAAAGACATTTGAAATATATTTATTAAAAATTAAATAGTTTGTTTTTTCTTTACTGATGGTCTTTGATTTAGAAAACAGAGGCACTGAACTAATGAACTTCTGTTCATTAGTTACGTTTTAAAAGGGGAAGGAGGGTGATCACATTTTATAGATGTGTTGAACCTTTGCTACAGTTACTAATAAATGCAGTATTTAACTAATGAGAGGATGTCCCTGGCTTGTGAAACGAACTTTCTGTTGAAAATTGTGTCTCTGTTTCACAAATAATATGGACTTTCATCTCTTACTCAGATCTCCCTATCACTGATATAGACAATGTGATAGTAGTTTTAAAAATTCGTATTACTTATTTACCTGAATAATAGGTTAAATGCCACGAGTAGTTTCATAAGGTCTACAACATGTATTTGAAAAATTTTAAAATAAGATAAATAACCTTGGAGTGCACTTCTCAGAGTCTCTCATAAAAAAAGAGGATAATTTTGCACAGTCAGTATAACTGGCAAGAAAAAAATCAGATGCAGAAAAAGCATGAGGTAAGTGTCAAGATGAACACAAACAAGGACAGAAGCAGTAATGACAAAGTAATGCCAGTAAGGCTTTTCTGGAGAAGTGATCACCCTTAATCTCAGTTGAAAACCGAGTGCTACTTCCACGTGTCAGTCACTTGAGAAGCTTTCATGATTGTCAAAACGACCGAAAGGACATTTGCAGCGTTGACACAGAGCCAAGCAATTGTCCTGTTTTAAAGTCAGTGCAAATTTTTGAGATTTCCTTCAATGCAAAATACACATTTTTCATTGTTAATTGTATGATAACTCCTCTTATTCAAGCTGCTTATGGTTTTCCACCTTGATCTCTATTATTGCCTTCTGCTGAGCAGCATAACTCCATTATTAGGAACTTTCAGTTTCTCTTTTGGGACACCTCATAAATTATGTCTCACCCCTGCCTTGAATCATGCTCCAACAGATACATGCATCTTGCGGTCCCAAGAAAGGATGATTTTTAGCACAGGACAAAAAGCAGAGATGTGCTGTCACAGTCAACATAGGAACTTTACCCCTGTTCTTCCATCCCAGCTTTTCTCTGCTGAAAGACTAATTTTTGCATCAAAGCAATCTGTGAATGTAGGTTTCTGTGAAAAAAACAGAACTCTTTCTCCATTCTCAACCTCCAAATTAAAGCTCTAGCCCTTGTAAACAATCAGTGAAACAGAAAGACTCCCTAAAGCATCATACAAAAATATTTGCAAGATTACCCATAATTTGCAAAAATGCCAACATCTGTATCTATCAATCTATTAGGTGCAACTGAAGGACTCAGTAGGTCTTAAGGAAGTACTTTAGGCTCAGATAAATTATAGATAATTCCAATTGTAAATATATGAGAGATCTTGTTGCCAAAATCCCCTCTCCAAACTATTTTTTCTTTTCTTCTGTATTCACCCATATGTTCTTGATTGTGTGAATATTAGGAGATGCTGCAGTCTCCTTTCTCCATATGAAGAGAAGTAGAAAAATAAAAAGGAAGGACTGAAAGAGAGTTGCTGCCACATTTTTAAGGAGATAATAAGGAAGGAGTTGTGGAAACAAGGCTGCTAAACTACTGAACAACCATAGTCCTTCAGGAAACCCACTTCTGTAGATGTTTTTCATATAATTTTCTTTGTCTCTAATGGATCTAGCCAGATAGATTCAGAAGGTGTTGAAGGTTGCTAACAGAGAACAAGAAGAGAAGGGTGTTCACCTTGGAGAAATGATGCTCAGCTCCAAAGGATGACTATTATAAAATATTTAAACATGCCTTGACACCTACATAAATGCTCTAACCCTTGTGCAGGTCTTTTGTTCTCTCTTCATGGCCCAATTAATATTGAATTATTTCAATCAGAGTAGAGGAGTTTTAACTTCCCTTAGTCAGAGGAAGAAATAAACCCTTTTTTTATACATCCTGGCTGAGTATGTAAACCACAGAACAGATTGCTTACCACAGTCAGTTCCTCGGTCTGTGCAGCATAAAGAGTTCTGAGAACTGCTCTTGGACAATGTTTCAGGTTGAAAATCCCATTCGGGAAGAATTACTCCTGCCTCTCTGAAGAAACTGAATTCCAAGACCCTGGCATTTGATTTCTTCACAATTTCTTCCTCATTAACTTTCTTTGAATTCCTTTAGAGCCTAGATTTCTAATTAAAGACTGCGGGTTTACTGAGAATTAGCTGAGAAGAAGATGCTTCATCCCTGGACACTGTATTGCTGATAGCCTTTGATGGACCTCCTCTATGGTGTGCTAATGGGCTCCTGGAAGTGAGAGCTGGACTCCCAGCCTCCAAGGAAACACTTAAGCCCCTGGTGACACACGTGGTGTGCATGAACCAGTGGGTACCACAATTCCTCCAGCCCATCGGTAGGTTTCTGTCTCCCACTGCAGCCCAGCTGAGAAACTGTGGAGAAAAAGCCCGTCTACAAAATCTCTTAGGCTGAGATTCTGTGCTAAGTGTTCCCATACTAAGACTGTTGGCATGACAAGTGAAGAGAAAAAAAAAGAGAATATTGACAAGACTTTTATGGAAGTCCAGCTCAGTCCAGTCTTCAAATCGAATCCGTGCTGCTACAAGTGCATGAAGGAAAGGAGTCTGAGGAAGAAAAACTGACCCAGATGTACAAGGGCAGGCAAGATACGCAAATGCTGATATATCTGTTCCTGCTCATTCCCTCGCAATACACTTTCATCCCAATAAATAGCACTGTGCACATACGTGCCTAGGTCACAAGAAACTTCCTTAAAAGCTGAGGTGGGCAAATACATGGAAGTATAAGGAAGTCTTGTGTAATGAATGTGTCAGAGGGGACAAGTGACAAAACAGCACAGGCTAGTGCCTAAACAAGGAATCTCCTTAGGCATTCAGGTTAACACAGCTTAGATACAGTACTGACAGTCAACAGATGAATTAATGACCTACCCTGTGGACCTAAACATAAATTTTACCATAATAAGAGTGTCATCATCTGACAGAGGCAAGCATAAATTGCAATGGAAAAAACAGAATTAAGGGGGAAAGAAAGGAAAGAAAGCATTCCACATAGAAAACAAATATTTGGAACACTGAATGCGTTGAATTACTCACATGCCGTAAAAAGTGAGAGGTCAGAGAAGACAACCAAGGCACAGGTTGTTATTTCTCCTTCCAGTCATTTCCCAAACCTTATTTTGAAATTCTCTGTATGTAAACTAGTTTCTCTAATGCCATGCCTTCATAATTTTACTTTGTTAAACAACATTACATGATGCACTCTGCACTGAAGAAGACAAAATGTGAACAGTTCATACCCTCTAATTGCAGTGGTATTTAAACAGATAGAAACGCGAATAACCTGCCAACAGAATTACACACAGCCCATACACTACAGACATTTTATGTCTCTCTCTATTAGTAAACATGATATGTTACTACACATATTCCTGGTTTTCAGATTTCTTTTGATTTCCTGTGCTAAAACTGTGCATCTCTGTCACCAGTATATTGGACAGATCAGAGGAACTGGATTCAGGCCATGTACTGGATTTCTTTAGTCTTATTTTTATTTTTGTCTAATAGGTAACCGGGTTCATTTCCCATGAAAGAAGTTCTTCCATTTTGTGGTAATACAAGCATAAGTATTTAGAATGGGTCCTTTACCTGACAATGTTCATTTCAACATTTCCCGTAGTGAAAAAGTCTGAATTGTTATTACCTGACAACACTTGACAAGAAAGTACTAACATGAATTACTGAAACAGAACTCAAATCATCCCATTTCTTCACCTATATTCCACACTACTTTCTTATATTTATGTACACTTCACTCCTATATTGTTGGAGTAGAATGATGAGAATTGACAAGTTTTATGGAGTATTTTAAAATTGCAAATTTTCATGGAGTATTTAAAAATAAGAAAAGGAAGAACTGGAGCAAGAAAAGTGTTGTAGTTTGTTTATGTAATGAAGACTGGTGGTGACCAGGGTTAAGACAGACTAACGTTCATACTTTCCCTCTTGTGGCTCATTTCATGCAAATGTGATGGAGATGGCCTAAAATTTACTGTCTCTTCTGCAGTTTAAAACAAAAGCCAATGTCCAAAGGCCAACAGCATTGTTCAAAGGCTGAGATGCAGTACATGTGAGGGGGGCCATGAGTATCACAGTGACTTAGAGAAGAAGTCTGAACTGAGGCAAGGAGAGTTGGAGTGTCCAATATATTTGGGAAAACCACTTCTGCTTCTGTTTAGAGGAACTCTCATGTACATCAGCAAAGGAGGCAGACACCTATGTCTGACCTTTTTCAGTGTCTTTCTCCAAACTCTTTCCCTGGAGAATTTTAGTCTGCTTCCCGGGAGCTGTCTTATGGGATCTAGCAATAGTGTGGAAAGTGAAAAATTAATATATTCAGTATTTCTAAAGAAACATTATAATGATGGTGCTGAATGATAAACCTGATGCCCAGATTATTGAAAATGCCAAAAGTACAGGTTTCTTTTACAATTTTTCTAGGTAACAGTGTAAAAACCATATCTCTCACAATATAGAAAACAATACCAGAAAAAAACTCAGGAACAACGTAACAAGGTTCACAGGACGCTCTGCAGCCCACAGCTAGGAATATTTCAAAAGACATATCTGCAATAAAATCTCTCTTTACTGGAAAGCTGAGTACATGTTCAAGAACTAAAGGCCTCAAGATACCTTGCAGAAAGAGTGGTAGTAAAGTCTTCAGTAAAGTCCTACTCAACTCTCTTAGCATAACATCTTTAGATTTGTAGTCTTGTTTTTTATTTTGTACATTATGATTTTCTATATTTAAAGAGAGATCTAATTGCAAATTAATTAAGCAAATAATATAATTAATCTAAGTTATTTTTTTGTTACCTTTGAAACTGTAATAACATTAAACAAGAATTTACTACTTGAGCAAGATTTTAAAAAAGGCATATAGGAACAGGCATTTAGTCAAATATATTCAGATTGTATATTGTCCATTTCAGTTCTATCTGACTACAGACTATGGTTGACATAATCCACTGATAGCCCTTTGAGTTGCTACAGAGTACTTAACACAGCCACACTTATGTCAAGACATGAGATAGATACAGTTTTGCTATCTCTTGAAATTAGTTTCCAACAACAACAACAAACAAACAAACAAACAAAACACAACAAAAAACAACAACAACAACAACAACAAGAAAAATTGGTTAAAATGTCTGTAGTAAAATAAGTGAAGAATTTCTGGATATTTTGGGCTGGACTCTCAAAACAGAAAGTTTTATATTATAGGAATTTTCTATATTGCCCTGTAAGGCACACAAAAAATATAGCACAACTCTGTCAAGTCTGTGGATATCACCTTCAGTGGGAGGTTTTAAATGAACAGTGAGAATTTTTGAAAGTATCTTTTTCACTCTCTCAGTTTTAACCCAGTGTTTTCCTCATGTTCACCTCTTTTAGTAGTGAAATGAGTTTTAAGAAAAAAAAAAAAAGAGAGAAAGATACTTCATGGCGTCCACTTCTAAATGCCCACATGTAATGAAGAAAAAAGCAGGTGATTGAAGAAAGCTTGAGTGAACCTTACAGATATTTCTTATATTTGAGAAAAAAAGAGAAAACCTATGCTTTATTTAGCTAAGTTCTTGTTTACCTGTATAAGTAAAAGGACTAAATGTAAATACTTATTTTCTAGGAAGGTTTTCTTTTTTAAGCTAGTCAAGAGCTTTATGAACAAATAAATGTTATATGATGAAGTGAGCTTTTGTTGGGCATGTTCACAGACTTTGTGACTAAAAGATGTTTATTTGTACCTAAATTTGCATATTTCATGAATCATGTGACCTCTAATTAAGAGGCTCCAAATTATATCTAAAGATGGAGAAATAAAATAAGAAATATACAAAAATGCATACAATAACCTCTCATTCAGTTGTCTGCAAACCTTTATATTTATTTTCTTATGATTTGTTGCATAAAATGTTATGTTTGTTTTATATAAACATGGTAAGATTAAAAATAAAACCAATTATATTCTTGTAGATATCTGTGAAAAAACAATGTCTAAGGTTGTTAGCTCTGTTGGACAGACAAAGCATTAATACAGTTTCCAGCTATGAGTTGCATGTGTATAAAACTGGGAGATTTATAGAAAAGTATCAGTGAAATATAAGTTTCTAAAAGAATATTTAACACTTTTTATCCTATTTTATTTAACCAGAACACAGTGAAGGCAGCTGTTAAGAGAAATATTATTTGCATTTTTAATTATGATACATTTTGTTACATTGCTTGACTTTGAAAATAATGTCAGATCAAGTGTAAGGGAAAGAGACAGACAGATTGGTCCAATGAATAGTACAATGGGCAGGGATTTAATATCTGTATGATATGTAGTGATCTTAGTCAATTTATTCTTCCATCCTTTGTCTCTGCTCTGAAGTCCTTTTTTGTCAACAGAGATGAATTGATTAGTATTTACCTGATGACACACAACATTTTAGGGGAATGTTCTTTTTCATGAAAAGCTGTAATTTTTCTGAAGACACTTGAAAAACAAAATTTTTAATTTCAGTCAGGTTTTTTAAAAACAATTTGGTTCTGTTTGTGTATAATGTATTACATATAGTGATGTGTATATTAGTGAAAATACTTGCACTTCAAAAAAAAAAAAAATCTGTTTACAGAACCTTGATCTTCATATGGACAAATAAGATTTTATAGGCAAAGTATTTTGGGTAAAGAAGTTAATGCTGATATTTTATTAACTGTTTGGGTTTGAATGTTTCTTCTTTTCTTCTGTTTCTGTTTTTGTTCCTGATCTATCTGATCCATGTAGATGAAGTTACTCAGTCTCTTACTAAGTTCCTGCTAAGTGTTAAAGCCCTGTGAAGTCAGAGTCCTATTTCAAGCTTCAGGGGATATCCTTTGCACATGTATATTCACAATATAGGGATGAAAGACTCCAGATTGCCTACATTTTCAGGATACAGGAATGTAAGGGTTCTAATAGAAGTAAAAAAGATGAAGAGAAATCTAAGAAAATTAGTAAAATCATAGGTAAGGGAAGGAACCACTTTGAGTAGATGTTGAGCATTTCCTAAATCCAAGATGCTTACAGAAAATCTAATACATACTCTTAATTTAGTGGTACAGAAACCAGCAGGAAGTATACAAAAACTACAGGAAAGAAATATTTGGGCAGTGGGTGCTTTAGGAGGAAAGACCCTTAATCAGAACCAAAGCTCTTGCAAAAAATATAATAGTTAAAATAAAATAAATTATAAAAAAGGTTTAGCAATTGAGGCACTACAAATACAAACCAAAAGGATACTTTAAAAACATATAGCTAATATGAACCAACTCTAAAAGAGAAGCACCTTCCTTTCAGGTTAAGCTTTGAATAACAGCCCTTTTTTCAGTTTTGTTCATCTCCCACAGCTCTTGGTCTTAATCTAGCTCAGAAGGACCTGAAGCTTTCTCACTGTCAGGAAAATAAATAAAGAATGTGCATTGCTATAAACTATGAATCAAGGAGGAGAATAAAGGTGAGAGCCAGGGGAAAAAAATTAATATTTTTTGCCAGACAATAGTAGTCAATGAAACAGGTTTGGTAGGAGAAATCTTGAAATATAGGAGGAGCTGTTTACTCAGCATAATAATTAGTTGCTCTGGGTTCATGATTCAGTACTTTAATGTCAGTAGTTTATTATTTTTTGAGTAATAATACATAAAAATGTAAGTTTGAGTCTATAACAAGGGCAGCTAAGAGTCACAGGCATCATGAAAGTAACATCCTTGGAGAAACAGGAATATAATTTGTAGATGGTATATGCTTATTTGACAAACTAACAAGACAAAAGGGCACTGAAGACTTAGTCCTAGGAATCAAGCCAGATAAAATAAGTAATATTAAACCTGGCTGGAATTCAGAATCTGATCACATTATCAAACTAGAAGTCCTTTGTAGGGTTTAATGCAAGGTGTCGTTTATAAGGTATTTTAAAAGCAGACTCATGTGAACTTATTTCACAGTATTGGATCCAGAAGGTTTGAGAGTATGTGGACCTCTTCTAGACCGAGATTTGGTGTTCCGTTTCCTGCAGAATTCATAGCTGATTAATAAATCACAAAATCCCAATGTGGCTCTAATCCATGGAAGGTCATGCCATCCATGGATTATACCACTGTTCTGTATAATATACACAGAAAAATATTGTTTAAAGGTACTCCATTATATGAAATAGTAGAAAACTAAGAATGCAAAAGCCACAGAAAAGGTTCTGTCACCCTACAAAGACAAGAATTTAGTCGATCAGTCAACAGACTCCCATTCAGTGTACTAACAATCTGACATTGAGAAAATGGGTTGAATAAGAGACAAGTGTTTCCTTGCTGTTTGTGTTGAGAAGGTATTTTCAAAGTTTTGTGAGTTCTTGGTGCTGTAAGACCGATTTTGAAATGTTTAGGTATAACTATGCCTATATATCAAACATGTTTTGTGCTAGCTGAGTTAACCCCTGTCTATGAATCTTATCGGCAGCTGACTCCTTGAATCCTGTATTAACCTCTTGGTCACTTGCAAATCAATTTCTTTCTCTTTCTCTTCTATTCTTCTGAAAAAATTCTTCACCTATTACAAGAGATGTGAAAGGATTAGCTGATTTCTGCCCATTGCTTCTTCAGTGGTTCATTAAACAATAAAAACATGTTTTAAAAATTATAAGTACTTACAGCAATGTGGCTTATGGAAAAAAATATTTTTCATAAACACTAGACTTTATTCAGATACTGATTTCAAAACTTGTACATGTGAGGTCTGTCCAAATTATCACTTACAAATATATCGCCAACCGTGCTGTGGAAGCTAAATACAAACAAGGTACCTAATTGTGATTATATGTGGAGAAAATAAGGGCATTTTAGGAGGATGTTGAGAATTTAAACAAGAACCTAATCTACTATGAGTTTAGACCGTATAATAAATGTTCAGGAGATCAGCGATAGAAAAGGCACCTTTTTAATATCAAATTTGATGGTAGAGGTAGACATTCAAGGAATGAAATTTGATACATAATTATTGAATTAAAAAAAAAATCTGTTATCATGTTTTACCTTTTTACCAGGGTATTTGAAGTGGTCCAATTTATATTAATGATATAATTTTTGAGGCAGTAATCTATGATTGATGTGAGAGTGTAGCTTAACTACCAGGTGATCTTTCAGATTCAAATAGTTCTCCATGGAAGAACCCCTGGTAAATCAAATGTTTTTGTTTGTTTTTCCTTGCTTTGTAACTAAAAGTTTGTGGCAGACAGATAAGTTTGCAGCTGCACAAAAACATTCAGGCTCTTGATTACAGTCAATTATTTGCTTCAAAGAAATCTGGAGAATGAGAGATATTAACGTAATAATTTGAAAATGGATATACTGTGATCATGCCAGTAAAGATTTAGTATCAAAGGCATCAAATAAGCTAATAGAGTTGAGTCAAGTGTGACTAAGTGGGATTGAACATAGTAGAATGACAACCTAATAAGTTTTGAAAGTCATAAAAGCTATGGTAAATAGAGCAATTTGTCAAATTATAAATAAGGCCAGTCAATAAACATTCTTCTAAGCAGATGATCCAGCATATAATGAGATTTTTTTTTTTTTGGGGGGGGGAGGGGGAATGGCATTTGATGTAATTTCACAGGCTATGGAGAAGAACTAAGGCATAGGAAGCACTCCTCTCACAACAGTGACAATACAGCCTAATGATATTTAAAGACTTCTAGGAAGTGGCCCACATTATATTATTAGAAGACAGATATTTTAACAAGAATGGATCTTGTGAAATACCTTTAATAATCCAAAATTTTAGTGTCCTCAATGGCAACTCAAGATGTTAATAAACTTTGGGGAAAAAATCCAGGAAATTAGAGATAATAACAATGTGTTCTCCCCAAGCCAGATATGTGAGTAGAGCAAGAACAAACCATATTTATATGAAGGAGATCAGTGAATGTCAGCAACACCTCTAAAATTCACCACAGGTTACATATGAAACTAATCAAAACTGAGCAGAATAAATAATGAACAACTTTGGAAAAATATGAAAAACAAAAGGGAAAATAAAAAAATACACCTCTTCATAAGAGAGAAATTTGGAAAAAACAGAGGAATTCTAAATCAGTCATATTAAATTATATAGTCAGAAAATTGCTGAAAGAAATTATTAAGTAATCAAATTTTAAACACTGCGAAAATGAAGTAACAAAACACCTGCCTACCTAGAAGTTGCTGAGTCCAAATCAAGACAATTTTTTCTGCAATGTGCACAGTAAGAGGCGACAGTTGGTACTAGTGTTCACATGCTGTTTTCATAAACAAGCTAAGGAAGTGTGATATACACAAGACCAATGTGAGCTGAAATAAGAAGCAGTTAAAAAGTATATTCAGTGAACGGCTGTCAGTGACACAGTCTCACACTTGCAGGACTTTCAGGTGGGACACAAACTTGGTCTACCCTAGACCAGGTTCTCTTCTATATTTTCATAGAAAGCTTGGGAGATGATAAACAAGCATGGTTATCAAGTTTGCAAGTTATACCAGGCTAATAAGGGTGGTAATCTGCAGGCAAGGATTGAATTGGCATTTTTGATTCTTGTTAAAATTGAATATGGCTCATAATCAAGACAATGAAATTCAGGAAAGGTAAGTATAAATCATTGCAGCCAGAAAGGAGAAATCAGATGCCTAAATGTAAAATTCAAAAACCTGACTATACAGCAGGTTGAACAACAGAGAAGAGATCAATGCCTGCCCCTCCTCTTCCCCTCACAAGGAAGTCGTAGACTGCCGTGAGGTCTTCCCTCAATCTCCTCTTCTCCAAGCTGAACAGGCCAAGCGACCTCAGCTGCTCCTCATATGGCTTCCCCTCAAGGCCTTTCATCATCTTCATTGCCCTCCTTTGTTCACTCTCTAATAGCTTTTGGTATGGCATGGCAATGCAGCCATGTATGTACAGTAAGGTGACTTGTACTAGAAGAATTTGGGCAATATTTAAGATGGGTTCTTAAATGTCACACTCTTTCACCAGCAAATGTTGACCCTAATAAAGGAGGAGGAATGAGGGATGACAAATAGGATTCTTATGTGCTTCTCCTTATACTAGAAGAAAGGAAATAATGAGAGTAAGGCAGCCACTCAAAGATGTTTTTCAGAGTTCTGTGCTTTATCACTTATTGCTGCTGTGAGGTATGGTGCACCTGCTTTATCCCTGTGGTTTCCATACAGTATTCCACTGTTTTGCAGATGTTCCTACTTGCTTATTGGAAAAGTATGTTCCAATTTCTTTTCTAAGCTAAATCAAAGTTAAGCTTTTCCTGTCTAAAAAACTGCAGATGTTACAGAGAATAACTTTCATATACATTTGTGAGCTATTATCTTTTAAAGATTGAGAAGACAAAGCCAAGCTCTTCTTGATTCATTTAGGAGTCATAGAGGGTGAATATTATCAGCTACTTCAAGAAAAATACATAATGCCATGTAAGCCTAGGCTGGATACTGGTCTCATCTGGCAGCTGCACAGAGTATGGTTTGAAAGGCATGTTTCCAGGCACATATACAGTGAGAACGTGAATGAAAAACACTCAAGGCAATAAAGCTTAGACAATCCAGAGTGTTGGCTACAAACTTAGCACTAACAGGGTTTCTTGCAATAGCTAGATGGTCATTCTCACCTTGATGTATTTTCCTACCATTTTTAAAATTTCTAGCTGAACCACTGCAAATAAGCAGAGAAAAGGAGAACATTTCATCTTTCTTCTTGACTTATTCTTTAGGAAGATTTCTGTCTTTTGTTAATTAGTCTCACAGGATGCTATGGTCTGTGAAAAAATCATAGCGGCATTTCTAATTGCACAAATTTTTTCCTGATATGTCAAGATGGAAAAATACCAGAATCCACTTCCTGGATTTTCATTCTTTGAAACGGTTATGTGTTTGCAGGATAAATGGACCCAAGTCCAAGCCAGGACTCCAAGCCCAAACTTTTGCCAAATGCTTCATCCCCAAAAGCAGACACACTTGTTGTCTGAACCCGAATACTGAGCTCCCCTGTGTGTGTATGGCCATCTCAAAGGTCTGAAAAACCTCACCTTGGTCCGAGAGTGTCAAAGCAGGACTACACTGGGCAGGGATGGTCATGCTGTCTTTGGAAAGCCTTTGCTGTTGGGATCTTACACAGTGCTGCATTTGAGGGTTAAGTCTTGTCTGTCTGGGAGGGAAAAGAGGTAGGTGACTAGGACTTGTTCTCTGTTTTCTTCAGACCTGGTACTGTTCTAGACTCAAAAATGCAAACTTTATTGATACTACATTACTGAAGTGAGCTGCTGGAGGCAGATCTTTCAGGAGTATTTAACTCTGAAGCCATCTCAGAGCAAGGTGCTGTCAGGACTCGGAGGGCATTTGCAGGTGTTACTGTTCTTGCATAGCCTCTCAGGGCTTCCCCCACCTGCCCACAGCCCAGGATCCCATGTCAGCCCACTGGAACCGTCAGCACCTGCCCCAGAAACAGTGCAGCAGGGTTTGACTCTAGCTCCCCACGACCCTGCCATGCCTGGTCATGGGCCCCACCAAGTCTGGCCTGTCTGTGGACCCATATCCCAGCATGGCCTTGCATGGTCCCCTGGGAGGTGCCCAATGTCTGGAACTGGGGCTGCCTTTAGAGCAAAGTGATGGATGCTGAGAGCTGCAGCTATAGGACATAGATGTCAGTGACTTTCACAGAGGGACACAACTCTCATGAGTGACAACTCTCCAAGCAAATTTTCCAAGCTATTAGGATAAGCCTATTGTGGCTTATATAAGCCTATTGTGGCAAAACCCCAAACACCCTGCGGTTATGTGTCTATTGGGTTTAGTTTGTACTGGGAGAAACGCTGGGCTGGTAAGGAAAGGACTCTTCTGAATAACCTGTACCCTAAAGAGAGTCCTGAAAAGGAGTGGCAGAGCAAGCTTACTGGTCAGGCACTGAGCCACTGTTAGCGCTCTTATAAGCACCAAACCTGTTCAGTGATAGCATGTAAAGTAGGGAAATAGCAGAGCAGAGAATGGTGCTTAGGCAGGGATGGAGGGAAGTAGAAAAGGAGGGGACTTAAATGGTTTTTAGGTAGAGGGGGGATCCATGTATGTATGTGAGAGGGGGAATCTCTGTGTGCCAAATCCACTCACCTGACTACCTAGGAGCTTTTGGAAAGCTTGAGGCTCAGAAGCATTTGAATTACTTCTGCCTTTTCAGACTATTTGAAGACTAATTTCTAAGATTATACATTAGCATTCACCACTCTAGTAGAATTGTTTCAGCTGTGAAACTTCTGCAATAAGTAAACAACTGAAATGTGGAATGAAGCTCTTCTCAAATTAAATAAACTACACTCATGGTAAATCATGAGAGGAGTAAACATTTTCTCTCTTTATTGCCCTGAAGCACCAGATCAGAAGCAAGCTTTACAAATATTTAATACATCTTATAAATAAATTACACAGGCAAAAACTAAACACTAGACCTAGGCAGGGGTGATCTTGTTTTGAAAAAGAACCTTGTACTTTGCCATACAGTCATCTTTTCCTACAGAAATAAAAAGTCTGGGTTTTATATCTTGTTTTCTTTCAGCTTTGAATAGAGTTATCAAGGCTGAAATTGATAGAAAATTTTCTGTCTAGACATCTTCCCTAATGCCCCAAGGGAAAAAAATTAAGAAGCTGACAGAAGAAACAATTGATCTGCAACAATGGCATTATCACTCAGTAAAAAGCCCTGCCCTTGAGACAAAGGACAAGTGCATGAAATGGAATACTATTACTTAGTGTATCATTCTAGAGCAGTGATGCCTTAGAATTTTTAAGATTTTTAACTTTTTGTAGATTTTAATGTAGCTGGAGCTTTTCTTCACTTTAGACTGTTACTTTCTCACAGTTTGAGAGTCACATTCCTGAAGCCTCTGTTTAACTGTCTTTTAACCACCTTTTCAAGGCAATAGATTTTTTGCAAGAACATTCCATTAGGATATGCACTTGGACTGGGATAATAAGAGATATGGTAGACAAA
>NW_020955659.1:182239-183568 GCF_003031625.1 Empidonax traillii | reverse complement strand
AATGTAGCTGGAGCTTTTCTTCACTTTAGACTGTTACTTTCTCACAGTTTGAGAGTCACATTCCTGAAGCCTCTGTTTAACTGTCTTTTAACCACCTTTTCAAGGCAATAGATTTTTTGCAAGAACATTCCATTAGGATATGCACTTGGACTGGGATAATAAGAGATATGGTAGACAAAACAGGATAGACGGCTCAAGGCCCTTGGAGGGGCTCCACTGGGGCAGTTCTGAGGGGGGTACCAGTGCAAAAGGATATTAAGATTGGGTGTCCCCATTAGATATGATAATTAGTAAAAGATATAAAGTGTAAGTATTTTGTATGTGGGCATTGTTATAAGTTAACTCTTCCCTTGAATTTTGAAGACAGCAAAAATACCTGCAGGACAAAAAAATATAGCAAGACATTTTTATTGCAGCGCTGGGTACGCACTTCTAGCACTGGGTGCACCTCTGAATCATACAATCACACTGTTTGCTGTTTGAAAATCGTGCTTTTTTGTACCCTTCGATATCAGCTGTTAAATATTCATTTACTGTCAGTTTGTTGCCTTAAAAGGTAATTTCTCTGCTTTGGAAGTGGGTGTTACTTTTTGATTGGTTGCAACATATCTCCCCTGGGCTCATACAGGGGGGTCTTGCATCATCCCCATGTTGCAAGGCATGGGGGGGTCTCTCTGTGTATTCACATGGCAGAGAGGAATACATTTTTATTTATAATTTGTTCCCTGTTCTTGGCCGCAAAAGATTCCCTGGTGTTAGGTCCAGACAGGACCCTTCACCTTACAGCCTTCATGGTACACCTTAAGTTAGTAAGTATACAGAAATAGTTCTTTTGTTAGTACTCTCTGTTTATTTCAATTTGATTGGAATAAAACTGGTTGCTCTATTTTTCACAGGCATGTGCCTTTGTACTCTGTGGCTAGAGGTCTTCATTAAAAGAGCTGTTCTCTGCCTTATCTTTACTAATTTCCTGGAGAGTCTTTTTCTCCACATAATTTTTAGGCAATAGCAAGACCTTTGGTAGGTACTGACCATGACAAGGGGGTTAAACTCTAAGGTATTTAAGATCTCTTTCAAACCAAAACATTCTATGATTCTATGTTTCTCTACTCTAGTAGGATAAAACATTATCCTTCTGATAACAGTGTGGCCAGCAGGAGCAGGGAAGTGATCCTTCCCCTGTACTCTGCGTTGGTGAGGCCACACCTTGAGTATTGTGTTCAGCTCTGGGCCCCTCAGTTCAGGAAGGATATTGAGGTGCTGGAGCGGGTCCAGAGAAGAGCAACGAGGCTGGTGAAGGGACTTGAGCACAAGTCCTATGAGGAGAGG
>NW_020955659.1:175264-180944 GCF_003031625.1 Empidonax traillii | reverse complement strand
CATATTAACTGTTTTTTGGCATAACTTTAAACAGAGCTGATGACAGTGCCATTACCGCTAGTGTTTTGTTTCTCTTGGATTTCAAAATGCTTTGCTGATGAATACAGTGGTGTTTTACAGATGGGGAAACTGAGGTACAGAGAAGGAAGTGACTTGGCTAAATTTGCAACTCTTATATTTTAACCAATCTATATTTACAAGAATATGTATTTTCTAATATTTTCTTTACTGAAAAATAATTTTTTCTCACCTTTAAAGGAAGAACAATGTTAGCAAAAAATCCTAACACAAGGTAGATTAGTGTGGTCTGGGTTTAATTTGATTAAATTACTTCAAAAGCATAAAAAAATTATTCAAATGGGGGTTAAATTTAAGTCAGCTAAACAAAAACAGCTTGTACATCACGTATTGTATTTGGTCTACAAGACTAGATTTAACTTTCATGCAGTCTCAAGTTTCATTGCTGGGGAGTTAGATTATCTAAATTGATTTTTGCCCACAGCACTCATGACTGCAAATCAGCTCTGACCAGACCCGACCAAAAAAATTATTCTTATCAAATTTCTCTAAGTGAAGAATTATAACTTTGATAGCCTCAGCTCTAATTCCTAGAAAAGGCTGTTACTATCAGGAAACCTGCACTCATTTAGTGTACATTACTGAATAGGACTTGTCAAGAGGCCAAAACTTAGGGAGCAGCTCCCGTGATACTGAGGCTGTGATCTGAGATAAAGAGCCAGAGCTCAGCAGAGCAAACTCCTGCATACTGCTCTTTCCTCTCTTCCAGTACCTTCTGCAAAGAATGTTTCAACAGCGTAAGAGGTGCTGGGGAGTAAACCTTATGTCATATTCTGTGTTAGTCACAAGCAAGTTTTGAAGGCTTGAAACTTTCTCTGCCCCAGTAGAAGGGGTGAAAGGATCTCTTTTGCCTGGCTGACAGAAAGAAAAGGAAGATAAGACACATCAGCAGTAGGATCAGAAAGCAGCTTGTGTCTTTTAGAAGGTTGAATATTTTTCAGACATGTTGAACGACTGCTCACAAATCTGACTGAAATCACAGGTCATGCATCCCTGAGAAATCAGCCTTACCTCTGCCCTTGCAGTTGCATGCACCACATATTTGACCTCTCCAGCTGACAAAAGCTTAACACTTTTATTTGAAATAAGTTTCAGTCCTGCCATCTTCCACACTGAGGAATATCTCAGCAAGAGATTATAAACCAAATGCCTTTTCAATGGATTTTTAAGGTTGCCTTGTGCCTTTCCAAGAGATTGAAGTTGGCAATAGAAATTCAGGAAATTAATCAAAGTACAGGCCGTGCTGCTCCAGAGCTGGCAGTAGGCACAGAGAGCTTCCTGGGTACAGGAGTGGCAGTCAGTGCTTTAGATGTCTCTGTGATGGGGATTGATTAGCTGATTCAGCTTGTCAGGGATATGATTGCAATCTGATTAGGCCAGAGAATATTTTCAGAGAATGAGGTAGATCTACAAGTGCACTACAGTTGTGATATACATTCCCTGTTCTTGGATTGTGGTGTAAGACAATGGAGGTGCAGGTGAGATTAAGTCTGTGCAGTGCAGAGGTGTGCAGAGGCGTGCAAGCTGTGTGAGTAGCCACAGAGCAGGACTCTCTTCTCTGCTGAGGTAGGACAAGAAAGCATGTTCTGGCAATAACAGTTCCTGGTCAGAAGCATGGAAATGCATTATAGAAGCACAACAAATCTCTGAATTGAAGAGGATGGCATGCAAAACCAACCACAGTGCTTGAAAACATACTGGTCATTTATTTCCATCAGAAAGTTCAGCATTCAACTGCAGAGCAAATATAAGTACATGACCACCCAGAAGACCTCTTACTTTAGCAAAGTACATATGGCTCACTTTGAGGCTGTGCTGCATGCTCTTTGACAATGGGCTGCAAGGATGCATGTCAGGACATTATGAGTAGTGACTTGGATCCAGCAAGGGAAGGATTTCACCAACAACTTCTTTCCCTGTGCTGCCCAGTTTTCAGGCATGTTTTTGTCAGGATCCTGGCATGACAAGTCAAAGGCAGTTCGGCCTCAATGGAGGTTTGCAAAGAGGGTTTCAGTTGCGGGAAAGAATTAAAGTCTTGCTAAAAGGTCTTCTGAGTCTTTGGATACAAAACTAATATTAAAGGGAAACAGATATTGACAAGCATCCTGATTTGAAAGTTTATTTCCCTTTGAAGAGAAGTTTCTATGTTTAACAATTATAAAACAAAGATCTTCAAAGTTTCTCTTCAAGTTTAAGTGAGCAAGGGCTTTCTTAATTTTTCTTTTTCCAGTGAATGTCAGCACACGTCTGAGACGATAACAATGTGAAAATTCAAAGTAAAATAGCAGAGGGATAGGAAAAATGCTATTCAAAAATTTCAGAATATAATAGTAATTCAGGATCTAACAATAATTGTTGAAATAGCAAGCATTAGCATAGCACAGTCTCTTTTCCTTATTTGTGATAGAAGGAGATATGTGTAAACTTCATTTTGATTTCTTAGTTATTCCTGCATTTTTCCAATGCTTATAATTTAATATTTAGCCTTTTCTTTTCAATGGTGCTTTGAAAATCACACAAGACTGTTAACACCAGTATTGATCTCAAGTGCAGGATGCTGCCAGCTCCCTTTGGCTGTTGCAGAATTTGAAAGTGTGCATCCAAGCCATCTGGGAGGAGTTCATCTGTGTAACATTACTGCAACATGGTTTCCCTATGCCTTTGTACAGTTCTTGGATACAGTAAAAACAGCATTTTTGAAAAAATGGAAAGGTATTTTGGAAACATTGCAACTTCTGATGCAAAACTGCAGACTTCCTCAGTGTTCATACACGAGGTATTTATTCCCTGATTACACCTGGAAATGTTTGAAACACTAAGTTCTCTAGTACAAATACTCATGAAAATGAAAGTTAATTTTACATACCTCCTTGGAATTCAACATTGGTTATTTAAATGAGTTTTTCAATAAAAGAAAAAAAAGGAAAAAAAAATCCGTAGTGTTAATTTAATGTTAATCCCTGATTCAGACCCTCACATGCCCATGAGGAAACTCCAGTTTTTAGAAATACAAAGTAAGTTCTCTGTTTGCTTGAGGGGAAAAAAAAAAAAAGTGCTCCCCTCTATTGAATAGTAAAGGAGCTGAAATGGCTAACCTTGGCTAAATGTCCCATGGCTGAAGTCAGATGAATGCCTGAAGTATTTAATCTGTGACAAATTAAATCTGAATAACATAAAAATAATTAACTTAATTATCATGTTTGGCCTTATGAATCAAGACTAAATGCTAGCTCAACCTTTCTGTTTCAATCTTGATGGAATGCTAGATATTATAAATTAATTGCTTTTAAAAAAATATGTTATTTTCGTGTTGGAATGGAAAATTTTCTTGGAGAAGTCTCCTCATTTAAATTTTGGACTTTCATTTGAACTTTTTTTTTTTCAGTTTTAAGAATGGAAGCATTTTGTATATAAATATTTTTTAAATATGTTGAATAAATTTTTTTTTGTGCCAATACCAGTAAATAGATGTCTCTCAAATTCACCTCTATCCTCTTTTAAACCAAAGTCATAAAATCTTTTCATTGAATATGCAGGGAAGGTAATTTGTACCTTCAAACCACTCAACAGCAGAAACAAAGTGTGAAGGTTTGTTTCCTGTAGCTTGAAAGTAATAGTGCCATTCAAAATCAGAATTAGAAGAGCAGAAATAATGACCTTGTTTTCTAGTCATGGTTGACTAAGTTTTTGAGAAGCATTCATCTCAGGAAACTAAAATTTGGTTCCTGTTACAAGCAATAGCACTAAGAATTGATTTCATTTTAACACTCTGAAAATAGAGCATTTTGTATTTTATTCAGCATGTGCTCAGGAAGAACAGTATAGGACTGCATTAAATAGTCACATAAAATGCACCCAAAGCTATCTTGCCAATTGAGATACTTGTATTAGGATTTGCATTTTAGATAGATATTTTATTCTTTCTATAACAGACAGGAATCTGATGAAATACTGGGAAGGAAGCATTTACACTCAAACTACTGACTGCATTAGAAAACAACTCCTTCAATAATTTGTTTATCTAGCCTCCCTGGTCTCCTGTTTTATCCAGAGAATCTTCAAGGAAATGACTGAAAATAGGAAGGAAGCTAGGAACTATTGAACTCAAATGCCTGGGGTCAGGGCCTGGCTTAAATCACTGCAGGAGCCCATGAACTGCGGTGTCGGCTCTGACACCTAAACCAGGACTATTGTTACCGCCCACATTGAATCTAACTGGAAACAGATACATAGACAACAAAACTGTGTCTGCAATGCTCCTCAAAAAAACAGAAGAAGGTTGTATTAAATTTGCACCTTACGTTTTCAAAATTTTTATGAAGAGCACCTACTCAAATGGTGACTCTTTCAGTCTGTCTTTGCGTAATGATTCATTTTTGCTTAGTCAGGCAAAATTACAAAGGGAGATGTTTGAATCACAGCCTTGTGAAAGAGTATGGCTATCATTTTCAGTTCAGATCTGGTATGGCCTCTTCAACCACTCAGCCCCTTCCCAGAAGGGAGGATTTAGAATCATAAAATACCCTGAGTTGGAAAGGAATCGAGAAGGATCAAGTCCAACTCCTGGTGCTGCACAGGACAGCTTCAACAATCACATCATGTGCCTGAGAGTAGTGTCCAAATGCTTCTTGAACTCTGGCAAGCTTGGTGCCATGAGGTGCTTGTTCGAGTGCCCAGCCACACTCTGAGTGAAGAACCTCTTCCTGATATCTTTATTCCTACCAGATAAGAACCCAAAAAGGCAAAGGAAACAAAGGCACAGTTTGCAATGCCAATAGTTCTGCTTCACACCACTTTGTAGCACACTTGGGTGAAAATAGAAGTTATACTCATCCCAGATATTTTCTCTATTAATTTCTGATTTTATGATAAGCAAGTATCATAATCTGAATAAAATTGTAATGCCAACTGTGGTGTCTAGACTGTGTCATGAGATTTTATACATGTAGTCCTGTGTAGTGATGTTGGAAACATGTAGAACAGCAACCAATGCATTTTCCACAATGTATTATTTTTTAAAATGGAGGGGATAACTATAGCATTTAGATATTTTTCTTGGCAAAGTATTAATATAAAGAATGGAAAGGAAACATATGGAGACTGTGATAGATAGCATTTTAGAATTTTTTTCTCTTCAATGATAAAAATTTCTTTTAAACTGTATATAATTTAATTTTAGTGTGAATATGTTTTTGGTAATGAGAAAAGTAGTTCTTTCAAATTTCCCATTTCACACACCTGGTGTTTCATCTTCTTTTTTCCTTATTACAATCAGTGGATTTCAGATAGCATTATCATGTGAAATCTAGGAAAGGTTGAAAAGGATGATGAAAGAAGGGAGAAAGAAGAATTGACAAACATTTCTCTGAAACTGCCATTTATTTTCTCTGGGGAATCAAGGCCAGGTATACAATAGAGAAGTCATGATGGCATAAATTAAGCTTATTTGGGAGCTAACTGTGTTAGTAAGTACAGATTTACACATAATAGTCATGAGTGAAAGAAAAAAACCTTTGCATAAATTACTGATTCCAAAGGCTTGGTGTCCTGAGATGTATCCTATATGACTAAGCACTGGGTGACAGTCAGAACGTGTGCTGAA
>NW_020955659.1:172910-174889 GCF_003031625.1 Empidonax traillii | reverse complement strand
ATGATGGCATAAATTAAGCTTATTTGGGAGCTAACTGTGTTAGTAAGTACAGATTTACACATAATAGTCATGAGTGAAAGAAAAAAACCTTTGCATAAATTACTGATTCCAAAGGCTTGGTGTCCTGAGATGTATCCTATATGACTAAGCACTGGGTGACAGTCAGAACGTGTGCTGAATGACATAGAACAGTTATGAATTTCCAACTAATGCTACCCAAAACTAATTTTTTTTTTTAACATAGTATTTCCAGCCTTTGTTCAGCTTAACAAAGCAGAGAGGAAAGGCATATTTCTTTTGAGAGGAAGAATGGGGTATAGTTTAAAACTGTCACTCAAGGTCACTGTTGCATTATAATGCAGACAGATGACTGAGGAAAAGATGTCAGATATTTCCCAACACCAAATCCACTTGGAAGCTCTTACTCTGGAAAAAGAAGGGGAAAATGCATTTACAAGTCACTGCACATTCATTGTCGGTAGTTTTGAAAATTACATGTATATGGGGTATGTGGATAATCCCTAAAACATCCTGCTCTTACTCAAGCTGATGAAAGTTTTGGTAATGTTTAGCTATTCATTAATTTTAAAAGATGAACAATATTTTTTTATGATCTGAATGAAGGAGCTGCACAGGAGGGGGAGAATGCCATTCAGTGATAGGAGCATATTGAAAACTGAAGAGAAGCAGGATTAAACTAAATAGTATGAAGTCAGGTGTACAACCAGGAATTTCAGAAGGATTATGTTGATGAGACAAGGTAGTGAAATATATGTTTCCTCACAGCAAACCATTTATATTGGAGCTGACTAAAATAAGCAAAACCCTGAATATACTCAATATAGCCAATGCATACCCTGTTTCTGAGGGCAGTCACTGAAACGATCCTGTGGACAAATTTGTTTAAGCTTGAATTTCACCCTTGCTGAGTGTCAGTGGCTTCATAACTCTACAGAGGCTTGTTTAGACTTGTCCATGACAGAAAATCCAAGTTCCCTAACATTGTGCTAGATCCTAAAAGAGGTAGATATGGTTATATTGAATGCTGTTATGAATAGCCTAAGCTGTCATTAGCCAGCAAAGATTATTTTTCAAAGAAGGGATATACGCGTGCTTGCAGTTGAGGTGTGCTGAGATAAACTATTCCTTTTCCTGAAACGGTGATACTGGGTGATGATTTGGGGGAATTTGATTTTCTAGGTCATTCTTCCTAAAATATCGTTGTCCACAGGCTCTGCACCTGGGAATACCATGTTGCCTTCAACTGTATATGGTTTTTTATATATTTTTAACTCCATCGAGCTTCATATGATTTAAAGAAATTCCGCCTTTAACTTTGTGGAGTGGCCTTACAATATGAGAAACCCTGTGCTCTAAGTAGTACAATTCCTGGAAGCTCAATCCTCTGCTGCCAGTACTTTCTGGGAATACTACACACGGTCTACTGACTCACATCACGTCATATGGAAAAGACCTGCTGGTAGTCTTGCTTTTCCCTCCAGGGCAAAAGTGTTTCTGTTCAGCATGCTATGATAAAGGTCAAAGGGAACATTAATGTCAGCCAGCTTGTCTCATATTGTGTCAAACAGGAGATTTCATTCTACATCAACATAAATTCCCTAAACTAGAGAAGAGTTTTGGGGAAACTTTGGATTTAAGTATTTCATATGAAAACAACACTATCATGCCTTCTACTAACAGGGTGACGAGCACACTAATTTAAGAAAATAAATACTACTTCTTGCAATTACTTACAGAATAAGAACTGGGGAAGCCAGACTTTTCACGGAGAGCTTGAGCTCACCATTTCAACCACTTTTATATTCTGTAGATTGTGTGCATGATGCATCAGGAGGATCATGGAAAGAATATGGCATTCAAACATTGCCTTTCCAATATATTAAAGCCTGTTTTTCTCCAGGGAGCACCATCAGTCTCCTGAGGGCTCGTAGCTACAGCAAGCACCACCTGGACTCTCC
>NW_020955659.1:153446-172697 GCF_003031625.1 Empidonax traillii | reverse complement strand
TCACCATTTCAACCACTTTTATATTCTGTAGATTGTGTGCATGATGCATCAGGAGGATCATGGAAAGAATATGGCATTCAAACATTGCCTTTCCAATATATTAAAGCCTGTTTTTCTCCAGGGAGCACCATCAGTCTCCTGAGGGCTCGTAGCTACAGCAAGCACCACCTGGACTCTCCAGCATCCAAGATCTATGGTTATGGAGGAATCACAGCTAACTGACAACAGCTTTTACTATCTAGTCATGCCCCTAGCTCTTAGTTTATGTTTGTGTTTATGTCTCCCGACAGCTCTGCACAGTGAGTAGTTACTGTAGGTGTTATGTCTGCAGTTGCATAGACTGTGAATAAGATCTTGGTCTGCAGCAGCATTTATTTTCATGTTCGCAGACCATCCAGCAAACAGGGAGTTGTTTAAATGTGCAGGATTCCAGTGAGGTTTACAATTTGCTGAATTCAGTTACTCTTTCTGCTTCGTTCCTTCCCATACCACTTTGTTGTTGTTGTTTTTCAGTGTAAAATAAACAGTCTTTTGAACCTTGTGAAAAAAACTACTTTAAATGTACTGCAGAAATGAAAAAAAAAACATCCTACTGACTCTTCTTTGACAATATCTTATGGCAAATATAATTCAGACATTAACATTGAAAAAAATAATTTTATTGCCCAAATTTATCTCAGTTCCAAGGATCCAGGATACCAACAATATTAAAAGTAACAGTAATAATAACAACATTAATAATAACAGTAGTATTGTTACTTCCACCCTATATAAAGCATTTTTTTCATTTAATCTTGCTACAGTCTGCTAACGTTTATGAAAACCTGATTTATATAGCACTGTTTTACCATGAAAATAAATGGAGATTATTTTCGTACATATGAGAAGAAAAAAAGCATTAAAGTCTTAAGTCTGTTAAGTGACATTCACTGTTGCTTTTTTTCTGCAAGTCACAGTGAATAAAATTACCCTCTGGCTGTGTAGATTGGGTGAAAGCACAGAGTGCCTAAGAGACTATTCTGCTGCAGCCCAGCATAACAGCTTATGATTATGCAGGAAAATAAATGGTTTTGTTAATTTTTTATCTTAGTAATGATGAAATTTGCTATTGGAACTGTCCTCTCACTGTATAGATATGGACATTTTATTTATTGTTGCCAGAAGACAGCTATCAGTGGTAGCACTTGCTGCTAGGTGGATTTAAAGGATACATAAGGATGTACCCAGCTGTTGCATTTAGTGTTAAATTATTATCTGTGTTATTATGATCCATGCAGAGTCAATGGTCAAATCTCAATCTAAAATGATCAAGTAAAAGAAAATACTTGTAGTTACCTAGCTCTCAACTGAGATCTAAATGGGGTCTGAATTGCCCTTCTTCATGGTTACCTATGTGGAAAAGCAAATGGAATTTACAAAAGTACAGCTAGCTAATAGTATCACAGAATTGCATCCAGTACACAACACTTTCCCATTATAACTTAAAAAAAGAAAAAGAGGACCCCTTCTTTTCAACATCTTGATGCTAAAGCGGTCTACATTGCTTACAAATTGCTTATGTGGGAATTAGGGAAGTTGAGTTGTGACAGACTGTGAAGCACAATGAGAGCTCTAGGAGATGTGCATGAGTTGTGGCTTAAAACTTTAAGAGAGTTACTGCATGTGTAACAATATTATGCCTGGGATTCATTCGGGATTGGTGTTACTTTGGTCTGGAGAAAAAACAGGAATTTTTAACTCGGGGTAGTAGGACCAAATAAATCAGAGAAATGAGTTTATATGGTTGAGAGAGCTCTGGCAGACCTCTGAAAGATGGCCTTCCATGGGTGGGCAGGTGGACCTCACGTCTGCAGGGCATATTCTCAAGTAAGGAGGAACAGAAATGTAATAAAAGTCAGTAAAGGAGTGTGAAATTCCTGCTTGTAATGCCTTAATCTATAAAAAATTTAGAGGCAGAATTTGTTTAAAAGTTTTCCTTTACAATCTAATGTCACTGTATGCTACCTCTGCAGTGTGGGCCAGGCAGGCACATGACACTGAGGCTGGTGGTAGAATTCCCTCTGGAGAGTAGGGCTCTATGACTCCTCTTTCCTGTAGGACAACTTTCTTTTCTCTCTCCCAGATGAACTCGCCAACATGATTTCCCTCTTTGCCAGGTGAATTATACTTATAGTACACAGAAACACTGTGATGTTTTGTTTCACAGCCTGCCAAACCCTAACACTCAGTTAGGTTGCTTTGGCTGTGAGAGAGAGAAGTCCCATTTCACTTGTTTACAGTCATGCACAGCACATGCTGTAATGGCCACCTGATATATGTAATATTTCTTACTAGCTGGATGCTTAGAAAAGGACATTTTGTATTACTCCATGGAAAAAAACCCTTCTTATGGCTAATGATGCTGGCCTGGGCCAGCAATTGCATATAACAACAATGCAATTGAAGCATTGTTGCACTGTCACTGCAGAGACACGGGTTCGATTCCCGGTTAGGACACTCCCCGGGCAGATGGAGCTCATTAGCCCTGTAAGGCAATCCATCTACTTCCTGAGGACCTCGCTGCCACCGTCCAAACTCACTTGGCCCCGGCAGACGAATCTCAGGATTAAGGGTGGGCTCAGTTCCGCGCACACTGTGTCTCACCTAAAAAATCCAATGCGCAGGCTGGAAGGTGGAAAGACCTTCCCCGGTTCCTCGTTCCCGAAGAGACTGGCCATTATTATATTATAACATTATATATACAATATATATATAATACAGTCACTGTATTATATAGGCTATGTCTTTTGTCTAAAGCATTATAAATCAACCCTATGTCTAAAATCAATAAAGCAGATAACCTCTTCTATGACCCACAAAAACTTCTTGGCACATTTACTTACCTGGTAACCAGAAAGGACCAGATGACTTCCTATGACTCAGTCATTAATGTCAGTCCCAGTGTTTACAAACTAGAAAATGTCAATCAACCTTATATTAAATACTGATGGGTCTGTAGTCAATCATCTTATTTGTTCTTTAGTTAGATATATTGAGTAAAGTTCTTAATAAGCAGGAAATGACACATTTACAGACTATCAAGATCCAGTTAGGAATCAGCATTTGAGATTAAGCTTCATAAGCTATAGGAGAGTTAAAATTGTGAATCTTATATTTGATTTTAGTGTATAGATAATGGTCTACAGTGAAAGAGTTATTCTCTTCCAAAGAAAGCTGTGAAATTATAGATCTTAAATAACGGTCTTAATACCTTTAATTTATCAGATATTGAATTATCTGTTGAATCTGCTACATCTGCATGTATTAAAGTTTGAATGATCAATTTTGCTGATGGAGAAAAATATTTGTATCAGTCATGTGTTTATTGTAGGATAATACTGCTGTGTCTGCAAGTCTTGTATTTCTGCACAAAGCTGAAATGGCCACCAAGCAAAATAACTGCTATATCTTGCCAGTAAATTTGATATTGCAAAGGTGTTGCTATTCTCATTCTGAATTAGCAGAGCAGAGAGCAGTGAAGCAGAGAGGAAAAAGCATTTTCCTGATAGGGTTCACAAGTGACACATTTTCCTCGTCCCCTAAATTGCCTGTCAAATTAAAGAGCAAGTCTGAAAACTTCTGTAATTATCTAAACTATTAACTCTAACAAAGATTTTCTTGTCTTTCCTACTGTGTTAAAGAAGGGCAGTTTCAAATCATTAAGCTTAAAACCTTCTGAGAGATGCAGTTAACAATATCCCGCAGCAAGACAGTTACAAGCCATTCTAATAAAAATTTCAAGCAGAAGCCGAAGGTCAACTTTTAACTATTCCACTGTGTATATACTGAACTATTCTGGTCAAACCCTTTAAAACTGTCACCACTCCTCCTACTCCCCTCATCATATTAAACTGATGATTTATTAAAGCCAAATTCTTTCTCAGTGCAGACTTATTTTTCTGTAACGTGTTTTATACTTAATGAGTAATAAAATATTGATTAGTCAAGCACAAAACTATTGGATATGGAATTAATATCAACTAAAGGTTTGAAGACATCAGTTGACCCTTTTGGCTTTCAGTGAGCACAAATGCTCCTAAAATATTTTTTTCAATGTAATCCCTTTCTTTTAGCTAGAAAATAAATACATTCATTATTTCTGTATCTTTGTTGTATTTACATCTGAAATTGTAGAACACAACACGATTTCTGCAGTGAAGTTGATTGGTAATTCAAGGCTGGGATTTTGAGTAACTCTCAAATTTTCTTAGACTCAGTTTCTTCTACCTTTACCTTTTTAAATTCATATTATTTTTAAGTACATTATTTACTTGCTGCAGCAGAATCAGAACTTGGCAGATTTTTGGGAGTGTTTGAAAAGACAACAAATAGTTTTTGGTCAGTAATAATGTTTATATTAGAAAAATTAGTTTATTCATCCTGAATACTGCAAAATATCCTGTAGGTGATGCTTCACTAAAAGAAGAACTTGCAGAAGTAGCATTAATGAAGAATTATTCATGAAATTACAGGAGTAGATTTCAGTATCAGTAAAGTAAATGTGAGGATAACTCAATTTAAATACTATGAAAAATTCTTGGAAACCATGCAATCAAATTCAGTGCAAAATTTTTACTATTCTATTAAAAACTAAATATCATAGCCACCTCCTTGATAGTTTAAGACTATATTGTAAAATATGGCCTTATTAATCCACATATATGAATCACAGTTTTGCAAATAGGTTCATTTCATTAATCGAATGTCAGGAGAAACAGATAGTTTCACTAAAACAATGCTGCTGCAGACTGTCTGCATCAAGATAGATGTGAATTTTGAATCAGAATTTTATTCACTTTTTTCTAGAAACAATAATAACAAATATTCCTGATTAACACTAATGATGATATATTCAAGCAAGTGAAGGTTATCTAATTGCAACTTCAGTTTAAACAATGCCTGAATTGCCTAATCAAAAATTTTCTACCTCTTGCTTAAAAGGTAATTGCTTATGAATTGCTTTTACCACTTTGATTGCCCTTCCTAAAGTTCAGTAAATTACCAAAACTCAGAATGCATCAAGTGCACAGCATATGTAGCCGAGTCTTCACACAGTACTGTGATCTCTAGTCACGTAGTACAATTGGTCAACAAAGGCACATCCATAGTGGAATCACTCTGCTCATAAGTGCAGTGCTCCATGCTCAGATTTGTTGGAAAGAAGTGGAGAGCAGCTGTTCTGGTGCTCAAACTCCAATGTGCAAGGGTAACTGGGTCAGTGTGTGATGCTTGGGGTCTTTGTTCAGATCATGTGCTTCTACTATACCATTTAACTTGGAATCCAAGCAAATATGTTTAAATAATACATATCTAGAAATACAGCTGGTCTGGCCGCTAAAACAGTAATTTCATTTTAGAGTTTCCCTCTGGATACTTATTGAGAGGCTGAACATTGTAATTCTTTCAATTCCTCTAAGAGGAGAGATAGTAGGAAGGAAGTCAGATAGGAAAACAAAAGGGAAATAAAATGTAAGATAAAGATAAAATCAGATTCAGAAAAACATTCTAATGCTGAAAAGTTATGAAATTTAGTGGCCAGCATGAACCATTCTTTACCAATAATCAATGACAAATATTCCTTTTTAGAATTCCCTGGAGGTTTTTAAAACACTGTATCCTGATGTTAAAAGTATACTAGTAACCTTTCCAAAGATTTCACTGGGTGACTTTCATTCCTAACAATAGTATCCAGCTAACAAAAGTGTCTACTAAATTGTCTATCAGAGCACCCTCTCCATTCTCTTCTTCATCATTTGTGCCTATGACATTGTATCTAGCAGTATGTGTGTGTTTGCTAAAGTCTGCTGGAATGAAGTTGTCCTTGCCAGTAGCTGTAATTTGTTTGATTAACAAGGAAGAATATTTCTGCCAATAGATGATGCTCTGAAGAGCCAAAGCAAGAGTTGCAGATTCCTCTGTCTTCTTTACTGGACTTAACTCAGCATACATAATACAACTTTCTAGTATATCTTCTTAGTATCCCAGTGAGGTTTACATAATCCAACTGTATAGCACAAACTCCTTTAAGTAATTATGTTATGCATATGTATTAATATGATCTGCAATGACCTGCTCCATGTCAATAAGTACTCTACCTTCAAATGTTATTTGTGATCAATTTTATATTTTGAAAACAGTGTACAGTACTAATGCCATTGATAATACGCATTTTCAATGAATGTAATTTGTCTCTTTCACATCCACTCAGTTGCTGTGAGAGAAAATAAAGATGGTTTTGGAGAACATCCAGCTCTGTATTTCCAGTTCAACTGGATACCAAAGGGAAACATTTAGTCAGCCCTCACTAGCTACAGAGTGTGTGTATAGAGATATCACTTCACTTCAAAGCCACTCTCTGAATAGCGCCATTATGATAGATCTGGGACTACCATGTCTGATTTCACTGTCATTCTTATGCCTACAACTCTTATTTGAAATTTCTAGGTGTAGGCATTAGCTTTAGATATAGCCACAATGGATCATTCTCTTAACCATGACAGTTAGGTACAGTTTTCACCGCCTTCTCACTCTAGAATGCTGTTATCTGTGATCTCTAGGCTGTTCACAGACACTGAAGTGTGTTAAGGTACTGAAACATGCCTCCTTATCCAACAACCAGTTCCCATCCCCTTTGTTGAAAGGAAATAGTGAGGACGGATTTGGACGGCTAGACAGATTTAGTCTGCTGTTAGACATTTTATCAGAACATGTAATTCTAAGTTTTGCAACAATATCTTGTTGTTAGCCTACTTACATCCAACTTGGTCCTGTTTTGTCAAGTAAAGACAAGTGGCTGAGATCAAGAGTTATAGCAACAGAGCCCATGGACCTGGAAATCAAGCAACTGGGAGGCCAAGAGCCCAAGCAGAACAAGACTGACAATGTGCAAAGGCATATCAGGAGGGAAGATGATAAGGGGGCCCTGACTTCTAATTTTCCCTGTTTGTATCTCTCATAATATGGGGTGATGGCACGAACTGTCAGTCTGCTCAGTCTGGGACAGGAAACTCCTTGCATAAATATCCAGACTCCAGTGCTGGAGCTGAAGAACCCTGTGAAAAGTGAACTCTGAACCTCAAAAGCACAGACTCATAGGTATCTTATCCTACATTACCTATCTAGTTTTGAAGCATTTTCTTGACTGTCATTATCAGGAAAAGGTAGTAAAGTGGAAGGCGATACTCACATTTTGGTACAGTTCGACATGAATCTAGTTTGTGCTGATCTGAAGATATAGGTCATATACCTTAAAATCCCAACGGATAAGTGGAGGAAGATTGGAGCCCTTTCATGTTTCTTCATGATGTTTTAAGTCCCAACATAAATAAATGTCCAATAAGATCAGCCTTTTAAGGAAGGTTGTATGGGAATATTCTGACTGCATGTGTACTTTGTCTTGGGATTTTAAAATCTGTTTGATTAGGCAATCCACTCAGCTGTACTTTGCTACAAAATGCAGCACTTCATGGAGTTTTATGCTTTTCCTACTGTTGGTTATCTTAAAAGGTTCTCCAACAGAGTCTTTCTTGGTTAACTTTAATAATTATATGTGCGTTCTCAGAGCAAGTAATGAATATTATTGGTATTTAGCATTTCTAAAAACCTTTAAAAATGTGCTTTAAAATATCCCAAGGGAATCCACTTGGAGAACATATGCCACTTTTTACTGTATGTAGTGCAACATAGCATACTTGAATGCAAATAAAAATATGCAAGGATGCACACCTTGGTATAAGCAGGAAATTGGCTAAGGTTCGCATTTAGAGAAGGAAGCTGATAGATGCAAAGAGGTAAAGATGACAAAAATTGCTGGTGTGAAAGTGCTAATTTACTTGTTCATATGTGATATGAAAGATAATGAGATCATTTGAAGTCTATTGATACAGATTATAAGAAAGTGCATGCAGAGGCTATGGAAATTCAAGCTTAAAAATTCTACAAATAGTCTTAGAATTTTCTTCTTGGCGTGAATCTTGGAAAATAACACAGAGTAGCAATAACCATTTTTAATTGTTACATTTCACACATCAGAAGTAGCTTTAGAAAATGAAATTGAGAGCTAGAGAACTGAGGTACCTGAAAATATCACTTTAATGGTGCCTTCTGAAATACTAGTCAAACTGTCTAAATCCCAGGCCCTGGTCTATTCTATGAAAGAAGCTTATTTTCTATGCAACTTAGAGGCAATAAGTACTACTATCTCAGACTATCTGAATGACCTTTTTAAGGATGCCTGGACTTTCAAGTGAACTTGGTGAATTTGCATTCAAATCTTGCAGGTTTTCTTGCGTTTCTCAGTGAGACTAAAGAAATTATGTGAATATGAACTTGCAGATTTTTTGTGGGCTGAAAAGGGAAGCAGGCTAAATCATCAACCCCCAGTGAGCAGAAGCAAATGCACTTTCCAATGAGAGTGATTTGTGTATTTTCATTGTATTTTTCCTTACACTCTCTAAGCTGAATATTTTATTCTCTAGGGCTTAACCTCTATGTGTGCTAATTAGCCTGAAAGAGAGAGAACACACATTTAATTAGTGTTTACTGTAGCTCTTTTCTCATTTGGTGGATTCCTGGGTATTATTCAGAAACATGAGTTCAAGTAATCTTGATGATGCCAAAAAAACCCCTAATTTACAGCTGCTTAACATCTCTCTATCTTTGCTGGCAGCAACCTCCCTCTAACCTTCCTCAGCACCTTACAGATTATGGGCTATATTTCCAGCAGTGCCAATCTTTGTCACTGCTTCTACTCTCAGGGCTTTCCTCCGTACAAGGCAGAGAATGGCAGTATCCTTGTTTAATCCTAGGTACATTTGCATATGAAACTTGGTTTCTGGCACATACAGCATGCATATGGCAACATATTCTATCTTTATACGCTTAGAAACTAGTTATATATACACTAGTTATATAAAAAACAATTAAATAACAAAATACAATTAAAATTATGTGTGTAAACCAGATCAAAAGTAAGAGTATGGCCTGCTCAAAAAATCAAGTTCCCCCCAAAATGTCTAACTTGCATAAGTCAAACTTGAACTTTTTTCTAAAAGATTTATCACAAAGATAGCTATAGTGTCATAGGTATTTTTCTTAGGCTTCTTGGTTTTGTTTTGTTTTCATTTAGCACAGAAGCTCTCAAAAATTACCAAAAAATTTACAAAAAAAAAAAAAAAAAAGCATGCCCGATTTCATTCTATTGATAGTTTAGTTAGGAAAGCCTTATTTATTCCAGGAAAGCCTTATGAAGCCATGATATGACTGTTCTTTTCTGAGTAAAGTTTTTCTCACAGCACTTTCTTCCCCTTTCCAGGTTTATCGGACTGTCAGAAAATATAGATGCAGCTACTGATGCTATCAAGGAGTTAATACCAACAGCAGGGCTATTGAGCATGGGACAGAGGACATCACAAGTCTTGCTTTGGGAGTTATTTTGAATACTGTAGGAGGAAAAGTGACTGACTGAAGATATGACTTTTGGCTGAAAACCAGAAACAATACACCAAATGAAAGAGTTCCTTGAGACTATAACTGTACTGCCTTTCGTATTCAAGCTAACTCATACATTGCAGATTACATTATGCCGTGTAGAAGTCCCCAAGGTGCAAATTTCTCCTCATATGCCTGACTGGAAGTTACCCTTCAACACCACTTCTAGGGCTCATGATGTTATCAAAGCAGTAATAGCTCCTCTGCTCTTAAACGAGAAAATCAATCTGGGACTTTTTGCTAGGCCTATAATACTGCAATCCTCTTCTCAGATAAAAACCATTTGTAAAGATCATGCTTAAGAATGACTGCTTACAATTACAGAATTCAAACCCCAGCATTAGACATTTTGGTTGTTAAAAAAAAATCAGGTTTCCACCATTCTCTGCATAATTTAAAAATTCAATTGATGTAGTACAGGACAGAATTTTCTGAATTAAAAGGCCAACAAGACTAACAGTGATCTCTGATGTTAACAAAAAAATCAATAATGTACTTAAACACGTTCTGGGAAATGCTGTCTTTGTGTATTTTTTTCCTGTGTTTGCAGACACTTTGTTTGTTTTCCAGGTTGGTTGATGTTATAAAGTTTATTAGTTTGCTTGCTTTTGTGAATGATAAGAATTAATAAACTGAAAACAAACAAACAAACAAAACTCAAGTATAAATCATGCAACAACCAATAACAATTTACAGCAATCTTCATGTTCTGCTGTCGGGAGAAGTATACTTTGGAAATAATAGTCAGGGTTTGCTTTTTTTTTTGCCAGATACAGCAACAGACCCGGGCATGGCAGAGACTTCTCTGCTTGTTCTCACAGTTCATGTGGACCTGCAAAGAAACAAGTGTCCACCTATTCAAAGCATGTTTGTGGTAAGGCAAACCCTTTAGACTGTCAGATTTTGTTATCATTACATTATAATTTATTTTACAGTGCCTCATCCCCCCAGAAGAGGCAGAGCACATGCACATACTCTCAGCCATTCAAGGAGGTACAGTAGAGCTGCCAGATAAAGTTGGGAGTCCCTTCTGAAAGTAACACCCCAGGCAGATGGCACAGAGGCTGCGCCAACATATGCTTCTCTAGATCACACTGCCCCCCAGTGCTTTCAGTGGTACTAAAATATCTTCCCATTTTTACCACTGAGGTGAAAATTACTCGAACAGCCATTTAGAGGATGATATTGTTTGTGTGTAAAACATCTGGATCTATATCAGACACAGTTTAGACCAAAGTAAAGCAAAGATTTGCAAGCTGTAAGCACAGCACATTGATGCATCGAATAGCCAGTAAAACCTAAAGTATGTTACATGCGTCTTATCACATCCTTTCTGCAGCCCTCCACTCATACTTGCTACTTTGTTCAGAGAGTCCCTGGAGAACTAGGTTTGAGGGAGAGAGAGGAAAATGAGGAAATGAGATTAGGAGTGGGAAAATGGTAACATGAACTTCAATTTCCTTTTTCTAGTGGGAGAGGTGAAGAATTTGGGACAGATCCCACTCCTTTAGAAGCCCATGACAAAATGTCCATTGACATTAATGAGAACATGGCTGATTTGCCTTGGTTTTATTGTTTCTTATTTTCTAATTTCATCTTGGATCTAGCTAGAAACTTTGAGTTTAGTTTCAACTCTTGATAACAGCTTTCTATTTATTTTAATATAGAGAAATTCCTTTCAATCCTATATTCTTAAAAGATTCAGGCAGACTCAAACTGATTGCATGCAGTCTGAAAGCAAAGCCCTCTCTCAGAATCAAGCTGTAGTATCTTTCAATGGCATATTCCTTCCTTCTATTATCAAAGTGCTCAGTTAAAAAGAAAAGGATTTTAAAAGGTGATCTAGGTATCTACAGCAATTGTGACCTTACACTTATCATTGGCTTCAGGAACAGTTCTAGGATTAATGACAATGGGTTTCTGCTTGAGCTGAATTCAAAGAGATAAACACTGTGATGAACTAGATTGGGTCAGATTTTGGGGAAAACATCATAGAGAAATCAGCCTACTTTTGTAGACAAAGTAAACTAGACAAATAAGACTGCCCTGGTTGTTGGGTAGAAGCTAGGAGTTTTTCTGACAGTCAGGTAAATCATGTAAAACCTCATTTATTTCAGTACTAAAGTTAATATAAAACCAGAATTTTACTCAGTATTTTGGATACTCTTCTTAGAGCTATCTAGGTGTATATATAGACCTAATGGCCAGTCTCTTCGCGAACGAAGAACCGGGGAAGGTCTTTACACCTTCCAGCCTGTGCATTGGATTTTTTAGGTGAGACACAGTGTGCGCGGAACTGAGCCCACCCTTTAATCCTGAGGTTCATCTGCTGGGGCCAAGCACGCTTGGACGGTGGCAGCGAGGTCCTCAGGACGTAGATGGATTGCCTTATGGGCAAACGAGCTCCATCTGCCCGGGGAGGGGCCCCGACCGGGAATCGAACCCGGGTCTCTGCAGTGACAGTGCAGTGTATTTTCCCCTGGACCACCGGGGGCTCCCATATATAGACCTACAGTGATATCGAGGGACAGACAGATAAAAAGATAGAGAAAAAGAAGTTATTATTTTGACATGGCTGTTAAGAATCACTTATGGGAAGTTAAGAGTGCTTAAATAAGTTTATTTGGAAAAATCTGCTTGAATTCATGAGCCCTTTTCTTACTCTATTTTTTGTTGTTTTTTGTTTTTTTACTTATGACACTACCAAGTCTTACAGCTTCGTAAACTCAATTCTGAGAGAAAATAGCTTTATGTGAATGTACTTTTAATGTTAGTACTTACATTTCTGCTTACTGTTTTTAATTTGTTATCTATAAAGCAAGTCCCCAGTTTCCACTAGATTCAACAGACTGTTCTGAAAATGGGTGAATAGACACTACTAGTGTGTTCTTCATCTTTATCTCACACTTATTAAACGTCAGGCACTGCTGTGGGCCTCAGGGCATGACAGCCTAGCAAGCTAGGCTTCTGTTTTTTCAGGGCTTGTGGAGTTACTTTGTGCAGTATTATGCAGTAATATTGAGCTTGAAATGAAAAATGCAATCTCAAGTCTTGCCAGGATGGCACAAGTTAAACTAACCACCAGTTTCACTTTCCTTCTTTCATCACTTAATCCCTGTGTCTAAATACTGAGGACGCAGTTGAAGAATGTCAAACAATGACATTCATTCCTTGACATTCCAAAGGTAATATCAGAGCTGTGTTCTGAGGGTTGACTGGCTATAGAATTTCTTCTGTCAAGCACTCTGGTTTTGTAACATAGGGTTTATTACCTGCATTTGAATAACTGAGAGAACACAGAACACAGCTAGCCCTGTTTTGGTAAAATATTTACGTACAGGTGGTCAAACTTTCAACAGGATTTTTCACTTGTTCGTCTTGTATTGTACATTTGTCCACATGGATACCAGATTTGAAGGAGCGCACAATAGATGTTTGAGGTGCAGGTTTATTTAAAGATTATGTGAATGAACATTAACATCCCTGACACAGGGGAACTCAGACACATATCTGGGTTCTTTTTTTTAATTATTCTGACTTTCTTCGGGAGCCTGAGGGCTCATGATATATCCTTCTGACTTGCAGTGGAGATAATGAGCAAGAAATCTGGTAGCAGGTCTTCTGGCTTCACCTCACAATTAAGATTTCTTTTGGAAGAAAATCAAAGGCTGTCATCAGTGTCATGGGAGAACACTTGTGTACAGTGGCAGCACAGGTCTATAACTAGTTCTGTGTCTGTGTTATTTTGGCCTGCATAGCTGATTAGTTCCTTGTACAGGGTCTTAGATTTTTCAAAAAGGTAGAAGAAAATCCCTCTGGCAAAATACATTTAACACATGTTCTCCTAGAGGAGCTATAGCTTATGATGAATGGCTGCTGGTCATTGGTACCAAATGAGCCCTTCAGCCAATCAGCAGAGCAAAGAGGCCCACAGTACTGTCCTCCAGTGAGCAGTAATCACTGTTCCACTCCTTTGTGAAGGAAACCCGGAAAAAGAAAAACAACTCTCTTTCTGAAACACAGAAATGGACGAAGTAAGAAAACAAATCTGCTTGATGAAGGCAAGGAGTACTGGCAACTGAGAACAAGTCACAAGGAGAAGGGAGAGAAGGAGGAACAAACAACACAAATAAGATTGACATTGAAAAGAAAGAGGGAAATTACCCTATTTGTCAAATAAAAGTAATAAACTAATATGAATGAAAATAAGCAGATATAATCCTGTAAACATAATGAGGAAGTAATAAATGAGTACTTAAGTCAGCTACAAAGAGCCAATTGTGTCTTCTGTTCTGATCTGGTGCCTAAAAGCTTTCCAGGAAAGTATTCAACATTTTCTTGTGAAAGCACCTAACAGTTGTGTCAGAGAGGATAATTTATTTACAGGTTGTGATGTTATTTGTAAGAGGAGTCTCAGAAAAGCCTTGGAATTTCCATTACTCAAAGTGAAATAGACAGAATGTTTCGTTTAATTCTTGCGTGTGCTAAAAAGGAGAAGATTGGGACCAGGAAATGCCAGTGTTAAAAACATAGTATCTGACTTATTTTTACTCTTTCTTTAAATCATAATATTTGGCTTAAACTTATTTTCATCAATGGCATCTGATTACAACCAACAGTGCCACAACAACCTTAAAGATGTGTGAATTGATGTCCAAATAGTTTCAAGGTCTGATTTTGCCACTTTTACTGATGTTGAAACTTCTATATTCCACAGATGATTTAACTGGACCTACTAAGCCCCTGAGGGTGTGAAATATAATGCTCTAAGAATAACACTAGTAAAATCTTTATTTAAATGGCATGGGAAAGGTATATTACTCATAAAAAGAAACTAGACTCTTAATTCCCTTTTTCTGACCACAAACATTAGCCAATGTGCCTTACATTCAATTCAACATTTTCTTCTAAATTAATCTCTTCTTAGATTCGTTTATTTTGTCCTTTGGGGTACTGTCAAAGCAAATTGCAGTGCCTTGCATTTTAGTGTGGTCATTCTGGCACTTTCCTTTTTTTTTTCCAATAAATTGCACTTAAACAAATTGATACGTCTCTTTACTAATAGCTTCTTGAAGTTTTAGTTGTAAATAATTTTTGCCTCCTCAAAGAAGTCTTGCCACCATAGACATTTCATTCCACTTCTACTCTAGTGGATGCAGAACGCTCAGAAAAAATTGTATTCACTCAATTATCACATAGTCTAACTACACAAAAAATCCTATTATCATCAAAGGATATCAGATTGCATCAGGGCAACAGCAGATAAAATATTAAGCTATGAAAAGACAGGGAGTTCATAAAGGTAGGTGACATAATCCTATTACCTAACTCCATACAAAATTCTTGTACTTGATGTTGTCTTTGTAGTTCTTTTTTTTTCTTATAAAGACTCAAGTAAGCTTGAAGTGAGGGACCTTTAGTACTTACAGTGAGGGACCTTTACTCAGGCTAAGTAGCTAAGCTTTGACTCATTTCTGTAGAAGCTCATAAGGTGTTTCTCTGAATAAAACAAGATGTTGACAAGTAAATTTTATTCATTGCCTTCAGAGAACAAATGACAGAAGTTAACCTGGTGAATATTTTTTGATGATGAATATTAGTTGGAAGTTTTATTTCAGTCTGTGAGATGTATGTTATGTTATTAGTGACAGAATAGTCATATTATCTTGAACTATCATAGCTGCTGCTTTTTACCTGAAGGGAAACTTTCAGTGAAGGTAGCAGATGAGAAAGGTCCTTCCAGAATTCCAGCACCTGTGGGACCAAGATGCTTGGGATGGGCTATGGATGACACAGAGTCTGTAGCATACTTGCAGGAACATGTTCTGCTGA
Organism: Empidonax traillii; assembly: GCF_003031625.1. Classification (NCBI taxonomy): domain Eukaryota; kingdom Metazoa; phylum Chordata; class Aves; order Passeriformes; family Tyrannidae; genus Empidonax; species Empidonax traillii. Next base: position 157,337 of record NW_020955659.1, on the reverse strand, counting down.
CCTTCAGGGTTCCCAAACTAAAACTCTTGTCAAGTTGTATAAGTATATTCCAGCTGAGTCCTTATCGTGATGGAAACCTTTAGGTAACCCTATAGAAATAAATACATTTCAAAATCTTCTGGAACTGAAAAATATTTAAGATCATTCTCTTTTTGTCCCAAATCTTAGGACTTTTCAGTTCTTCAGCCTTGAATCTCCTCTTTCTGATTCAGAGTACAACTTCACCTCATTAGAAACAGCTTTTTCCAAGCCCCCATGATAGGCTGTAATACCTATCTGAAAACAGCAGTAAAAACTAAGGCAGCTAGATGTTATAGTGCTCCATGACCATGCTTCTTGCATGGCCTGTACTACTGTGAACATGATCTTAGCTTTTCTATATAAAGTACCGCTTATTACTAAAATAGACCATAGCAGTCTCAAATTATGTACGTTTTTGTGCCAACAAAGACAGGAAAATGGTAATAAATGGGTTATTTTGGCAACATGAAAATCCCATCTCTTACTGTTACAGAAAAAATACCCCAAGCATGGCTACAGATACATCTCAGAATCCCAGAATCTCACAGAGTCCTCAGATAACTCAGGCTCAGAGGGATGTCAAGAAGTCTATAGCCCAACCACCTGCTCAAAGCAGGGTTGGCTTTGAGATCAGATGAGGTTAAGCTGGACTTTATCCTTTTTGTGTATTAAACCCCACCAAAAGATGGACACAGCATGACTTCTATGGGCAACCTATTCCACTGCTTGGCTTTTCTCAGGATCCAAATGTCTTCTGAAAACTACACAGCAGTGTAGACAAAAGTAAGATAGGTATACTGATGCTGCCATGTGTTTCATGTGCTGCTGTACCTTTCCCCCCCATGCATTTTCACTAATCAAGGCCATGCTGCTCTTGCAGTACCCAACAGCTACCAGTCCAGCTCACAGAGGTAGTTCCTCTGTGTGTCAATCCAGACACAGATGGCATCCAAATTCCAGCTCTGATAGCTGTTTCATTGCTCAAAAGAACAACAAGAAATAAGGTATCCTACCAGCAAAGGCTGTGGAGCTTATTTGGCAAAGATTTTGCAGCATATGGGTGAGATGAAAGAAGGCACAGCTGGTTTCAATTTTCTGTAGTGAAATTTAGCATTCAAAAGTATGGCAAACATTGGTAGAAAGAACAATTTCAAACTCAGTTTGGCATCAAACAGATGGATGGCACAATATGCTTGCATCAAACCCAAAATACAGCCCAAATTTTCATTATCCATTAAAAAAACAGCCCCACTTGCACTTGTTCTTTGGTTTTGGTTCTAGTCATGTCAATTTATGGAGCTTTCATTTATTATTAATATTCATATACTAATTTACACAAACCAGCACAACTGCTTCCATTTTACAACAGAAAATTAAATAGACCTAAAATGTAAACTACTGTATTTTCCTAACTGTAAATAAGACTGTAAATACTTCCCCTCAGTGAATTTGCACTAAAGTATACATTTAGGTTCACAGAATGCTGCTTAAAAGCAGCTAAAGGATAACACCTCAGGGCCCTTTTTTTTTTATTTATTTTTTTTATTTTGAAAGAATTACGGTTATTGGTGACAGGAATGGAAAAGTTATTTTTGTGTGAATGACTGATTATTTCCAAGTAACATATTTCACATCTTGGGAGAAAATAAAGGTAGTGTAGCTGTATACAATTTTCTGAGACCAGACAGGTGGGGAACAGATTATCTAGTAAAGTAGCTATCTTTTTGCTACTGAACTCAGTAAAGTCTATATATATTTTTCCTAGCTTCCCTGAATATGCCTATCTAGTTTTTACCTAATTATCTTTTCCACAAGCTAACCAACCCACATCAGAGAGGGAAAAAAACAAATTAAATAATATTCCTTCAGTACTAACAAATGCAGAAACATACCCTGCAACATCCTGTGTGGAACATATGTATTCTGGATATGATGAAGAATTTTCACTAATTGGAGAAATAAGGACGGTTCTGTGATGGTGAACATCAGCTGAACATTGAAAACAGTATTATAGAAATTCTTAATAACAATCAAACAGAGCTTCCCACAAAAGCTGTGTGAGGTGGAGGGAATTTCAAACAGATGACACTTGTCTAAGATTTATTGCTCCTAGGCAGATAGGGAGTATATGTTTGCTTTCAAAGTCTTATCATTCTCAATCTTTCCACTTCTGAAAAAAACTTTGCTTCCTCCCCTCACACTGTGAAGGTCAATATGTGTTTGTTTCCATTCAGAGGTTCCCCATTTGTTACCACAAGGCTCCTTTTCTAACCGTCGGGTCAGTTTTGCTGTGGGCTTGCTGGTTAGCATAGATTTCCAGTAGTGCAGATTGCTATTGAAATACAGCATATCCTACTACCATTTGTTCAGGAAAGCTGAAATCTCATGTCCGTAGGTAGCAATTGTGCACCGTCTCCAGGCTTCAGTTCCTATTCCTCACCGTGAAAGCAGCCTGCAGCAGATTGAAATGCCTACTACCCCATTTTTGCCATGACTGCTCAGTACCTTCAAATTCCCCTGCTGTCCTGCAAGAGGCAATATGCATCTTCTACCCAGGAGGTTGCCTCTCAGGCAAAATGAGTCCAGGAGAGAGATAGGGCTTCAATTCTTACTCAAACTCATACTCAGGAGAGTATGAACGAACATCATGACTAATTTCTCCAGCTCACTGTTTTTCAGTTGCTTATGCGTAAAACTGAAATGTACCTAAATGAATTCACATCATCCGCAAAAAAGCCTCAAAAAGTATAGGTGAAAGGTCTGTGCAGAATGAAAATATTGACACTGATGTAAACTGCAAGTGCAGGATGGTGAAATACAATGTGCACTTATAGAAGTTTTAAGATATCAATAGTACATTCATTTCTTTTGCTTAAAGAAATGTGCTGACTTCAAGGATTTCTTAATTAAATCTCTCACTTCATTATATTATTTTGTTAATGCACAATTATTCATGTATTTTACAGCCAAAGAAAACACACTGTTTCATACACCATTTTTAGAAAAATCAACATTATGCAATCAAGTATAATATTAACACACATATTCTTTCATATTATGCACTCAGTGCTCATAGGTATTTACTTTATTAATTACTTTGTGGAAGCTTTCCTCAAAACATATTTTTCCTGTGTCCAAGACACTTTCATTTAAGTTCCAGAAAAATTGGGACATGACCAAAAGTGTACATCCTAGTGAACAAAAGTGAACATCCTAGTAGACAAAGGGTTAACCATAGCCTTGGCATGAGAGAAAGGGTTTTAAGATGAGTTATTAAGAAAACATGTGTGGGAATACTGGCTCTGTCTTCTGAGGAGTGGGATGGTTTTGTACGTACCGCTTTTGACACAACATTACCTTGTTTGGTTTAGTACTGGTGCAGATTCTCACGTCTGAAAAGCCCCTTCATCTCATCACAGTGATCTAATCCTGGACCTGGCAGCCCACCGGTTTACTGGGTCATGAGAGAAAAGAAATCTCTGCTTTAAAGACATGACAACAGTTACTCCTGAATTTTACTCCAATCTATGCCACTGTTTGGACTTCGCAAAGTGCTGTACAGCCTTCCACGAGAACATACCTCTGAGCATGACTTGTAACTGCAGAAACTCGCTCAGAGATTAAATCCCATACATGTGACTACAGGGATAATTTTAAGCTGGTATTTCCTGGAAGCTCAAGCCATGATAGAGATTGCTTGTGGGCTTGGGTAGCCATTTGAAATACCTCAACTTGGGTTTTTTTGGTTGTTTTGTTTTGTTTGTTTGTTTTTCCCCCAAGTGTTTTAAGGAGATTTAAGATTGTCCAAAATGTCAGAAAATTAGTAACTATATGTTTTAAATGAATCATCCACAAGCTGTAGGTACATAA
>NW_020955659.1:151982-153230 GCF_003031625.1 Empidonax traillii | reverse complement strand
GATTGCTTGTGGGCTTGGGTAGCCATTTGAAATACCTCAACTTGGGTTTTTTTGGTTGTTTTGTTTTGTTTGTTTGTTTTTCCCCCAAGTGTTTTAAGGAGATTTAAGATTGTCCAAAATGTCAGAAAATTAGTAACTATATGTTTTAAATGAATCATCCACAAGCTGTAGGTACATAAAATAAAAGGGCACTCTAGGTATAACACATTTGTGTGGATGAGATTCACTACTCTGTAATGGGGATCATATTCACTTATTTTTCTCTGTACACATGTATTAGAAATTTATAATTCCTACTTTGGGATCTCTACAGCCTGATAGTCTAAGCACTCTCAGAGGCTGCTATTGTTCTGGTTGTGTAGGTAGATGTTAGCATTGGAGATTTGGCCTTCAGTGAAGAGGTTTGGCCACAGCTGGAATTTGATGCTATAGAGAAATGTCAGACACCATATACAGTGGAAAATGGTGAAACCCCCTTGTGACCAGTGTAATGATTTCCTTGTTGGTACCTTGAGTAGGTCTCAGAATGGCAGGTTTTCATCATTCATTTCCAGGAAATGGTTTAATAATCCTGAAATGACACAAAGCCCAAAACAGGAATTTTCATGGTCATGAGGTTTAGCATAAGTGTGTGTGGGTGCATAGAAAAAAAGCCAGATTTTGCAAGAAAATGAATTGGACTTGGTCAATATGTCCAAACCTGAACTCACAGGGGTCAAGCTGGTGGAGGCTCTCACCGCAGTGTTCATGAAGGTCTTGTCCACAGTGCCTGAGAGAGAAAGGAAAGGGAAAAGGGCAATTTCTTATCCTGTTCATCTTATAGATATCTTGTTACCAGCCAAAAGAAACAATAAAAGCAGACTGTGCCAATCCTTTGCATCTCATGGGGATAGAACAAAATCAACTGCTTGTATGTAACTGTAAAAATATATAGTCTTTGGGAATGGCTCTCTAACAACTACACACAACTGGTAAGACACAGTAACATTTTAGCTTCTGAATTACAGATTTCTCAGCTATATTCTGACAGCTTGCAGGAACCTGAGCAGCTCTGTTTCGTAAATTTGACAGGTTCTTGAAAGGAAATATACGACAGTATTTACAAATTAAATCTTTGCTTGCATTCTCTGTTTCCTTAGAATGAGCCCATGTGTGATTTTTTCTTTTTTTTTTTTTTTTTTTGTGAGATTATAACCATGTTAATATTAGTAAGTAATCATAGTTACATCAATAACTCAAAGTAACAAA
>NW_020955659.1:130671-151458 GCF_003031625.1 Empidonax traillii | reverse complement strand
ACATTTCTAGGATTTCTGTTGATTTGGCATCTGCAGATACAGGAAGACATTCTTTAGTCATTAAGGACATTATGTAAATGCCTCCTGTTATACTTGCATATAAGATACATATGTACATACTGTCATTTAATGTATTTACTGTAGATGAAGCTGAGCACTTGAAGTGTTTTCATCCCTGGCCCTTTGTCCTCTTCTAATGTATTCTCTTTCGCCTCAAATACTGCAAATTACTTTCCATCTCTGTCATTTGGGTTTAAAAAGTATATATATATATAAAAAAAAATTTCTTCATTTTCTGGGTGTCCTGTCTTTGTCCTCATTAACTGCCTCTAACAAACTGGGTGCTTCAGCACCTGGAGGATGTCAAGCAACATCACAATACTGAGAAAAAATTTATTCTGCCAAGATTTAGGATCTTTGAACTCATGTTGCTGTGGCTAGATGTCTATTATTACTCTAACAGAAGTGCTATTCTTGATGTGCTGCCCAGAAGTGTTCTTTTTAGTGAAAAAGAAAATAAAAAATGGTAGACTTTTTATGTACTTGTTATAACATTGCTCCTCTCCTTATTCAAGTAAACTTCAATTTCTGCTAACTTACTGGAAGTTGCATTCCTGAGTGGAAATTGCCGTGGGAGGATTTTCTTAAAAACAAAACAAAAAAAACCAAAACAAAACAAAACAAAACAACCACAAACAAACAAACAAACAAAAAACCCAAAACACAACACTGTATTTACAGAAAGATGTATGACTACCTTGGATTTTTTTCCTCTTTATGGCTTTATATTATTGCTTTATTTAATACCTGAAATATTTTGTAGTAAAAATTGTACAGTGGAGAGTCCAAGACAAAAACCAGCTATTATGTCACTTTGCTGTGAAATTACATTCTTTTGTTCTACTGGACCTCTACATGAAGAAGTATCACTGATGGATTCTCCTGGGGAACTCTGGGGAAAAGGTCTCATCATTACGAGTTGTAAATAAGCTCTAAAGCTTTTTCAGAGATTTTTCCTTTTCTGCAGAATTCTTACCTCTTCACAGACAGATGACATTCCTCCACTTCCAAATTCTACTTTGCTGAAAACTACTGAGAGATAGAAAATGCCATCAGAAGCCTGTGAAATGCAGGGGTTTTCTTTTTCACTGTGAAGGCAAGTTGGCTTGAAATGAACTCCATATCAGACAGCTATACTTTCACTGAATGTGACATTTTTTCCCCCATGGACAAAATGCATTTCCTACAGCAAATTATACCTTGCCTCCTGAAAGCTTTAACACGTCCCAAGTACTTTAAAGAGAAAAAGATAAATTCTGTGTTCTTTCTCTCATATGTATTTTTTACTCCTTACATTCAGATTTCAGTACAATTAATTGTTGATAGCACATAGGCGTTTTGTCACTTTTCACAATAGTCAAGCCTACTGTGTGGCAGTGGGGATGGGAAAAGGGTGCTACTGCCCCCCTGGTGCTACCTGTGCAGGCAGGAGGGGATCTGGCTGCTCTCAGGTGTCAGGTCTGCCTTTGGCCCCTCACTTGATTGGAGTTCAGCAGGTCATATCAGCATGTCCTGGAGCTCCAGCACACTGTAGGAGACATGACTCCCCTTCACTGCCAGCTGCAGGCACAAGCCTTGATGGTACCTCACTAACACTAGCAGAATTGATGATGCATTTTAATAACGATGCAACTCAGTCCTCAACTGCATCCATCACAACTGGAGAAAAACTACTATCCACTACACATCCTGAGAGGAACACTATGAGAAATACAGAATAAAGATATAAGTAAGGAAGACACAGGAGCTTCTTTTAAAGGTTTTCTTAACACAACTCCCATTTCAGCAAGTTGTGTTTGAGTATTCTGTTCATTCCTTTGCTATGACTGGGATAAAATGCCAATCAAAATATTGATGCTATCCATTGATTAGGAGAGAGTGTTAATGAAATGCGGATTGCTTTTAGCCTGAAGCAGGTTTTAGCATGTTGTAGATCATTTCGTGAGCATAAGATCTATTTGTTGCCTCCTGTGAGGGTTTTGGTGGTGATTGTTTTGGGAATGGGTCTTTTGGGGGGAAGGGGGGTGTTATTTTTTTTTCCTCTAGCATGGAGATTCTGAAAGTTAACCAAGCGACTATTTCTATATTATTAACACTTGTGATATCGGTGGCAAGCAAATCTGACTGATATATATGTTGAAAAGAGAGACAGGAAAGAAGAAAGCAAACAAAGCATAATAGATATCAGATATTTGTTTTGTAGGAGGAAAGAAAAGTATCTTGCTATGCAACTCAAGGTCTGCTTACAAATATAGTTGAAATATTTGGGGTTCTTGGAAAATAGCTCTTTAACGATGAGAAATTTTCATCATCACTCTGAAAAATGCAGTAAAATAAGAGTATTTTGGAAAGGAAGACAAGATTCACTGGTTTGCTAGAGAAGAAATGTAGGGAAAGAAATGAAGAAAAAGTAAAAATACTCCCGGGAGGCATAGTCCGATAACAGAATATGTGCTAATTAAGTGCTAATAGTCCTAATTAAGTGCTAATAGCTTTAATTATCAGGAAAGATGTGAAGAAAACAGGAAAAAATTTACTTTATTTTCATTTTCTAATTTATTTCATTATAACACCTCGGTGTCAGACACTGAAATTACTTGATTACTAGGTACAGCTGTGTTTGCAGAGACCCTTCCTGGAGACCAAAACCTGTCCCTTGGTAGGCAGGGACAGGAGCTGCCCCATCTCCAGAGTCGGATAAGAACCACTGGAACTTCACTTGAGTGTTTCTTATCTCTTTTAAGGAACCTCAATTCTTTTTCCCAGGTTTATTTTGAGCAATTTCTGGGCCTTTAAATTTGGCATAAACATAGAGCTCCTGTTTTTGGATTTATGTGCCTGCTCTAAATATAGGCAAAATGCTTGGAAATGCATCTTTTTGTTGTTATTTTAATATTTATGGTGTTTCTGGTTCCTTAGTTTTGCTTCTAAAAAGATTGCAACAATTATTTTGTATTCTGTTGATTTCAAGGCACCTTTCACATTATAGCAAGCTCTACTTTATACTGTTCTTTATTGAACTTCATGAAAAACAGGGAGAAATTTCTTCATTTTTTTGAAGTGAGAAATATTATTTAATTGTTTTATCTATTCCTTTTAATTGTCTCAACAGATACTTGCAGGTGATGCAATAGATGCTAATAGAGTATAATGTAACATGCTGCCTTTGAAGAGAAGCATGATAGGATATGATGAATTTTTCTACAGGAACAAGTATCTGATCATGTTCCTTGATAATTACTCCACCCAGTGGGCTCTTCTAAGTCACTTAGAAGAAAGCTGTGAAGAGTAATTTGGATTATTATGAAGTCTCACTGAGGTACTGGAAACTGTCATCTCCAATTAAGGCTGAGATGTGCAATATGTATATCTGCACGCATACATACACATATATGTACTTATATAAGCATATGGATATCTATAAAAGTGGTTTTTTAATATGTAATCTGTCCTCTTTTTTTACTTTTGTATTCTATTTTGAATTAATACTGGGTGCTTGTGCATTGAGAAACTATCATTGTGGAGCTGAGAGGTGGTTGTCAGCAGGCTTTCAAAAGTGAAAAAAAAAAAACCTGTGGGCAAATGAAATGCCTTTTCTTTGGTTTGCAGCAAAAGGGTTCTGAAGTTTCAGCCAGACACCTGGTGATGCCTGCACCTGTGCCAGAGGGGCAGGCTTAGACCTGCAAGGAGGAAAGGTGCTCTGTGCTCTGTCCTCAGCTGCTCCTGCTTTGAGCTGGACCCCTCCACTGACCCTGTCAATGGGCTCTGAATCCTTCTCAACTACAAAGCTAGTAAGGAGTTGGGGTATGGTCAGCTCCCTGCTCATAATACATTGCTTCAGTTTCAAAACAGTTTTAAGGGTCATAGAAAAATAGACAGCTGCACACATGCACCAAAAATCCTCCACAACTTATTCAGTTGTTCCTCTACTCAACTACTACCAGCTCATATCCAGCAACCACATTTCTGCCTTATCTTTTTTTTTTTTTTTTGAAAGCTTATTCATAATAATCCACACGTAACAGGAAGAAAAACCTTTGATTTTCACTTGCAGCATGTTTCTTTAATGGAATCGATATCCATTTCCAAGGCATGTGAAGTCTTTGTGTATTGATCCTGCAACTCCAGCTTCTATTTTAACATCATGTTTCAGCTTCACAGTCATCTAAGAGATTTCTAGATAAAAATTTCAGAATGGCAGATTATCCTGATTAGGCTTTAAAGAGATTAGGGATAAAATAAGAAAACTGTTTATATAAGTGTATACACACACACAAACACACACACATGACTAACATAAGGATGTGAGGAGTTATAAAATCCCCCTCCATAGCTGGCATGAACAATCCACTTCAGTGTTGAGGTCAAAAGGTGAATATGCTTGAAATGAGGTAGAGGAAAGATAAATAAATATTTACGAGGATAGGGATGGATAGGAACTTCTACAATTCTTTTTTATATTCTTCTGTTAGATACAATGTTTTTCAAGCTTTTCCCAATTTTTTTTTCCCTTATTGTTAGGATTTACGCATTTAATACGTCTTTGGTAGAAAGATGTATTTTATAGTTTAAAAAAATGCAATTTCCATAAGTATGCTAAATAAAGGTAATATAACATTTTAAAATGGCAGTAATATATAAGTACATACAACTTACATTGTGTATAATTAAATTTATTAAATTAAATCCATGACTTTAAAAAAAAATAAAGAGGATAAAAATCTATTGGAAAGAGGATGAGAGAGCCAGATGATGCTAAAAACTACTGCATGGAGATTGGAAGACATCCAGATACCCATTAAATAACTATATTTTTGTGCTTGTTATACACAGCTTTTTGCCTTTTAAGTGTACATCATTCCTCCTCTACTCCTAAACAGAGGCAGAAATATATACACGTCATCCAGGTGAACTACTAGACAAATAAAATAAATTTAAGAAATAACAATTAAATTTCCTACTAGTGGAAATAAAGATGAGAGAATGAGCCTAAGTTCAGGAAGAATCTACCTAAATCATCCATAACTTGAAGAGGAGAAGCTGAGAATTTATTAGCAAGATTTCCTGGTAAAATCTGATGTGTCATATTATCCCTCTTTAATAATTTTTTTTTTTTCCTATTGTGAATTCTCAGAATGTTTACTCCTACCTGTGCTTCCCACATGTCTGTCACACAACTCAGATTTTACAGGGACTTTTGCACAGGCAAAAGGTGTTCAATGATGGAAGATTTTGTAGCTAAACCTTGTAATCTAAATATGTGTAATATCGCAGTGACACGGCACTTCAGCAGAACCAGAAGTGCGGTCAGCAGCATGGCAGATAGGAGATAGGAAATGTGTCATTTCAGATACTTCTTCATGTCACAGCACCAGTCACCTGACAGTCTGTAGATCTCTGTGCTGCATTTCATTTACTTTGTCAGCTATTACCATCTGGAACTTATGTAGAGAAGGTAAATGTTGTGTGCTTTGTTCAGTGTTTCCCCTTCCGAATCTTGTGTGTGAGCATACTTCCTACATGGTCTTTCTGAGAAAAGAGCAATCAAAAAAATCTCTTCTATAGCCCTTACATTTTTAATAGGCTTTTGACTTTGTGTAAAGTTTCAGGGAATTACTTTTGCTCAGAAATGTTTCTCTGCTCATTTCACTTTCCCACTCAGTGTTCAGTTAGTCACTTTCCTTAGAAGCAAGTCTGCCTTCAGAAACACTATACCTACCAGGTCATTAGTAATTCAGTGAATCTTTCTGGCACATGCATTATAAAACCCTCAGGGCATTTCAATATTCTCTCAGACAAAATATCCCCAACCAAACAACCCAAAAACTAGAACAAAAAACCACAGTCTTTCTTTCCAAGTTCCATATATTCCAACCTAAAAATGCTAGAAGGGTGATCAAAAATAGGCAGTTTACCTTTCTGCGGCAGAATGGGAGCAATAGGATTTACCCCATGTCTAATATGGATTCATTTTATATATATTTTAAATTGTATGTATAGTATTTTTATTTCTAAATAATCTAATAGTCTTAGTTAAAGTTCAGTACTGTAGTAGTATCAAAGAAGAGTGACCAGATTTTTTAGGATTTCAACATAACTTCAGGAAAGTTATCCAGTTTTTTAAGTTGCATTATAACAGTTTCTAATGCAAACATTATAATTACAATGTGCATTTTCCTTGAGCATAGTCCTCTTGCTCAGATACTTCAAAGTTTCCTATTATAATAATTTTCACATGCATAAGGAATGGCAGATAATTCTTAGTCTAACCATGGACTGAGGAAAGAACTTTTCCTTTAGGCTAATACATGAGAAGTCATAACTGCAGATATAAGAGGAATATGTGTTATGAAAATATATGACAGGTCCCTTTTTAATATTTTGAAGTTGAATTCTAAAAATTGATAACCTGTGTATGCCATAAAAGCTGGAAGTGACTTTCCAACCATTGGCACTAGAAAGGGAGTCCTGGTAACATCTGTTTCTCTCAAGTGTATTGGTCTTGCAAAAACATGTAGACAAAGGTGAGGTTTAAGTATGAGAATATATCCAGTTTTGCCAGCAACGCTTCATGAACTGCAGCACCTAATCACTAAAGTTTCATGCTCAACTCTACTTCTCATTTCCCAAGTGCAAGAATCATACTTCATATTAAGGATCACATAAGTCCGTGGTGTCTCTACCTCCATAATGACCTGGCTTGTCCAGGATAAATCAGAGGGTGATGGGCAGAGCTACTCTGTCTCCCCTGCTAGGTAAGTGGTAACCATTCACACAACATCCCCCTCCCTGAAAAGACATGGCACGTACTTTTTAATTCTCACATTACTGAAGGACTGCAGTTACTCAAGATAACTAGTCATATCCAGAAATTTATATTCTCATGTTCTTCAGTCTTACAAGGAGTTCATTCCTTTCCCTTCTATTTTCTGTATTTTCTATTCCAACAGTCGTCATATGATTATTTTTTATAGATTTTTGTGGGGGTTTTTTTTCCATTTGTAGAAATACTGCATAAATATTTAGTTACATTACAGTCATGAAACAAATTTAAAGTGGTAGAAAACTAACCTGAATAAAACAAAATCCTGCTTTATTTCCCCTATTTAGGACAACTTAGAATACTTAGAAATTGTAACTTGTGTTACTGCAAATTGTAATGCAGCGAGTGGTTTGGAAAGGACTTTGGAAAAGTTGCTGGGTTGTCTTCTCCTCTTCTGCCTTGGACTCTGCTGCTCTGGCTTACAAGAACATACTTTTCTAAATAGGTCTTCTTTTCTTTCCCTCCAAAAAGGCAACCATTGCTCTTTTACCCTCAGAAAACCCTCAGTGGGGGACTGCTTGAATTTCTCCATTAGCAGACACAATGAAAGAACAGAGCATAAAAAGGTTATCATACTGAGCATGGTGCCTGGAGATACACTGAGAAAACCCACTGGGGTAATAGTAATCACAATAGGAGGTGCTACACTTCTGTAATAGAAAAAAAGGACCTATAAATATGGGTTAACCATGAATTAAAACACATTTTTTTTGCCTCTTCTGTGTTTAAGGTCCAATTACATTTGCCTCTGGTATGTGATTAATCTCCCTTTTCTGCTTCTAGATAAAAGATGTGGTAATTTTTCAGAAATAATTAGGTCTAGTCACCACCACAACACCAAGGTTGTGATCAATGCCCCATACTGCTTTCCATCCAACATAGAGAACATATCCACATTCAAAGGAAACAGTATATATTTCTTCATCCTTAATATCTGTTGTTGCTTTCTTATGGTGTCTAGGCAGTGCAGAGCTTCTGGAAGCCCTCCAAATATTTTAAGCTTCAGGAGAAAATTAGGTTTTAATAGAATCTCTTCTGTGGTTCTGTGGAAAGCCTATGGTTCTGTGCAAAAGCACTGAAAAAGAATATTCTTGCAGTTCTCATCTATAAAGAAAGATCTGATATCAATATCTCTGTAGCTGACTAATCAGATAATTCAGAAAATATTGGTACGATGTCTAAATATGCTGTCTTTCCATGACATCACTGACTTGATGGAATTTTGTTGTTGTTGTTTTGTATTTTTGTGTTGTAGGAAACTGTGTCATTAAAAACAGTTCCCTTTCCATGAAATTTCTGATGGTGCCAGCTGACTTCTAGTATCAATGTTCTTGCGACACTTCGTGAATTACCTGGGGTAGCTCAAATTTAGCTGCCCTTGGCCCTTCCCTCTGAGAACTCAGGACCTTGTGTTCTTGCTGTTACTTTTCTCAGGATATAATCACTGATTTTTTTTCTTCCTCGTACAGATCACTGAATCCTATAGGTTTCTTAAATGACTTTAAAGAATTCACTGGTTGTATTTGGTTTTGCTGTGGGGGAAGGAGGAAGTATTTGTCTCTTCTGTTTTGGGGACAAGTGTTACTTAATGAAAATAGAACCTATCTTGAAATAACAACTGTTTTTGTACACATGCCTCTTTCATTTAGTAGTCACTCTGCCTTCGCAAGGATGCCCCAGAAAGTGTCAAGTCACAGGGGAAAAAATTATTTTCATTACTATTGCATACCTTTGGATTCTGTGATGGTGTCTTTCTTTAAGATCAGGGGAATGCTCACATTGCATATGATATTTCAGAGTAACTTTTGACTACTGTTTCAGTACTTGATTTTCATTGCCTCTCAAAGGCTCCCATACTGTCTTTGATTCATGAAAGGAAAGAGAAGACTATAAAATTAAATAAATACTCTTAGAATATCCTTCATAATACATGATACCAGACATTTCAAATTTTCCATGGCTTTGTTCACCAAAACACAGAATAAAACAATCCAAATGCAAATGCTTTTCAAACCATGTTCTCAGCAACATTTTCTGGATCCTCCTGGGTGAAAGGCTGCTGTATGAGTATGTCTGTCATCATTAGCTGTCTCCAAAGTATGGATGCAGAAGATGTTCTTAGCCAGCAGCCTGCTTATGCCAAGTACCAAAAGAGTTGACAAATTGAAATGAGATTTGCTGCTAGCCTTATATCAATCAGAGAATGAGAATTGCATCCTGTGAGCAAACAATATTGCAGGCAATTTCCATGGAAATTAGATACTTTTCAAGAGTTTGAAGCTGTTATACTGTTCATAAGAAGGTGTAGTACAAAAAGAATGACAGGAATAACACTGTCTCTGTATGTGAGTGTTATAAATATGATGTTTCAGGGATGTATCATGCAGAATCAGGCAATGTTTTCGTGATGAGTGAAGATATCAAAGGAAGTAAGGGGAAAATTGTAGAAGCAGGAAGTCTAGAAAAAAGTCCTACGAAAATGATGATTTAACTATTCTACCAGAGGCATGATATATTAAATGAAAGCTGAAATATTAATGTGAAAGTATGTAGCTTGAACAGCTACTGTTGTTCTTCAAACAGCAAACTAAAATTAAGAGGTTGAGGTATTTGTTTCATATCAACCATGATGTGTGTGCTAAAGCACATTCCAGGTTACTAGAAGAATTGGCTAATGAGATAGTGTTCAAAGCATTATCTGTGAATATTCAGGAAAAATAAAGAAAATAAATAAAATTGATGTGTGGAGCTGTCTTCAGAAAGGATAAAAAAGTAAGACTTTGTAACTTGCAAATATGATCAGATCAATTTTGACTTCTTGAAAAATACTGAAACAAACAAGTGAACTCTGAAAATGTACAAGAAAAGCAATTAAATGAGTTATGTTCAATCTGGAACAGAAAAAAGCAAATCATACCTGGAAAATCTTATAAGCAATCTGTGGAAATGTTGTCTAGATGGAAGCATTGCGGCACGGATGAAATGACTGAACAAACCTTCCTGAGGGAGTAAGTATCAGTGTACCCAAGTGGAAGGATGTACAACTGAGATTCTGCAAAGGTTAATATTTCATTAAAAAGCAGAATGAAAGAATAGAGATTGTGCTAATTAATTTGCTATAATTGTTTTCTTAACACATAATATATTCTGATGTATGTACAGGAATACGATAACTGATGCTTCCTCTAATCTGGTACATACTGTGATAAGACATCATGCTGTGATGAAATGTCATATACCTTCCAATTCTGAAATCTGTTGAGAATAAAACTTATAAACTCTGATACCCATAAGAACTTCTGCTAAGTGTTTAATAATAAATCTAATGTGTCCTGTGGCTGGGAAGAGAACATCAGTTTTATGAAAAAAAAAAAAAAAATCATAAGGTTTAGTCAGCAGAAAGTGGTGCAGCTCTGTACCATATAAATATATAACATTTTTTAAATTAAAACAGTTTGATAGAATTATTGTCTTAGATGTCATGGTTGGATATCTGATGCTGTGAGCATCTGGTACAAAACCAAATAGTGCAAAGATAGCTAGCAGAAATCAATTCATGAAAATGACTCATGCATCATAAGAGATGAGGAGAAAGAGTTAAATAGGAGAACAAAACTTTGAGGGAAATCAAAAGAATAATGATTCAAATATAGGGAAGCAGAAACTTTCTGAACGCATCAAACAGGTAAAATATCTTCAGGAATAATTTCCTCAAAGGGAATAGTAGTAAATTTTGTTAAATATAACTAGATGATGAGGGATTTTTAGCCTAAAAGTCATCCTACACCAGAACTTTTTTAGGAAAAAAACCGATCATGTTTCTTCCTATGACGGTAACCTTTGGCCATTTCTGCCTTCTCTCTTGATATTCTACTGATATTTCTATTTGTAGACCCCTGAAACTCTTATTTGGCTCAGCAAAATCTTAATTTTTCGATATAATAAATTTAGAACTATGAATCTAGACATCACTTATCTGTACTTAAAATATTTCAAAATGTCATGACTCAAAACAGAAACAGTTTTGTAAAAGCAAAAGTGTATTCAGTACTATTTTTAGAGTTTTCTGGTTATTTCAGAAACTCTTTTCACTTAAATTTTCTGTTGATCATTGAATGCTTTGGTATCCTTAACCTTTCCAGAGGCTGAAGGTGATGACAGCACAACATCTCTGAACTCTCCATGGCATTAGATGGCACTATACCCATACAGTTTATGTCCTGTCCACCTGGCGTAGTTGAAGCTCTATATCATGCTTCTGAGTCATATGCCAGAGGTAGAGATAATTGACAGTCAATTTTCTAAATGCATTAAGAGTGGGTGCATTTTATAAGTCCATATGGATCAAAAATGAAAATATACTAGCTGAACAAAATTGGTGAATGATTTAAAATAGCAGAAAGGGAAAAGATTAAATTTGCATTTTATCACGTGTTGCGCAGTAACTTATGTTGACACTGCTTTCTTAAGAAATGTCAGGACACTTCCATTCTATCTGAATTTTTCTCAGATATTTTGGCAGAAGTTCTGGAAGAAATTACATCAAGTAAATCAAATCAAACATGCCACCATAGAATTGATATTTAGAGTTCATTTGGTGGCCTAGTATATAGATGGCCTAGAATAGAAAGAAAGGAATGTGTTATAAGTTAACTGACGCTAAAGCATCATTCTAGTTCATTCTTTGTTTCTTTTCCACAAGACAACTTCCTAATTAGCACAATTATTTGTATTAAAGTTAAGCCTTTTATGAACTAAACTTCATGATGTAAAAACAACATTGCTGATCAACAAGTCTTTATTTTCACATTGTTATTCTTGCTTGGGTTTTTTCTTTTTTTCGGGTAATATTTTCAATGTCAAAATAATTTTTTTCACTTTTTTCAATTTCCATTATAGTTGTGATTATAAGAGTAAAATAATTGGAGTCTGATCTTTAAACAAATTAGTTCATGGTTAAAACCTTTTTGTTGCAATCTCCAGAAATATGGTAAACAGTTTAATATTAAATTAACGAAAAGTAGTCATTGTACAATATGCCCACTTTATGTTTCACTACCACTTAGTTATGCTTAAAATTAGAAACCATCAAGAGTGGAAGTTGTTTGCTCATAATGTGAGACGTACATTAACTCATCTGCAGGAATGGGATGAGGAATTCAAGTTAAATTCAAATACTGCTGGAAAGTTAATATTTGAATTGCTGATTAAAAAATCTGTTTTAACTAGCAAAAATGAAAAATGTGTTTTAATCTCATACTTTGTATTCTTTCCCTATCCCTGAACTGGCTTTTTAAAATTTAAAAATTAATAAATTGTAATTCAGAAATAAATTCAGAAAAAATTAGGGAAAACAAGAGATGACGGTGTACTTCCCAGTTGGTGTGTGATAATAAGACCCAATTTTGCAAACTGACACAAAACTGAATTTAATGAGATGTTGTTTGTCGGAGATCAGATGGCACCTGAAGAATCACCTATTGAGAAATCATACCAGGAATGGAAAGCCAGATGCATTGAGGAGACAAACCCAGAGAGTGTTCAGATGATGGAAACCACCATTTGGGACTTTTTACACCACAGTGTTATGTTTGTGAGGCAAATCTACACATAGATTTGTCCTCCATGTTTTTTTTCCTTCTTCATGGACTTTCCTCCCTCAGGCAGCAACATTTACCCCAGGGTTGAGATACCATGAGGTACCAACCAATTACCCTGTTTGGCGGGCTTTTGCCTTTACCACTCCCTTGTTACCACCCAGTTCATCCTTCTTATGTATATTTATTCCCTTTTACCCAATGTATGTGTGAAGATTTGCATGCTCCTCCTAGTCTCCTCCCCTGTTCCAGAACCACCCCTTCCAAACCCTGTAAAACCCCTCCATTTTCTTAATAAATTAGTTCAGCTTGTTGCTCTCTAGACGCAGCTTCGCTGCTCCTATGTTCAAACTTCAAGCTGCCTTTAGAACCACATCTTGCCTCTTGCCTCTCTTTTGAGCTGCGTGAGTGAGCGAGTGTGTGAACTCTGGCTAGCTGGCTGCTTTATCTTCCACCTCACTGAAGAGTAACGAACCCCGATCTGGACCGCTCCCCTCCCCTGACGCACACAACTGTGACAGTTAAACAGTTTTATAAAGTACTAGTTTAGATCCAGAAGAATCACTGTCCCCAGGTGTCAATTACTATGAGTTTATATGAGATAGATTTGAAAAGCCTTATATTCTTAATGTTTAAAGAAGCTGAACAAAAAAAAATTAGACATCCTTGGTTTTGGCTTACTGAAATTTTGTTCACAATTTAGTGGGACTCTTTTCGCTCCTATTTATAATGGAAGTCTAAATTTTATTACCACAACTCTGTGAAATACTGATTGGTCTAGTAATTTCTGAGCTATTCAGCAAAGGCAGTTGCATGCACTCACAAGATCTTCAGATACACATAATTTCTTCATCATTCAGAGGTGATGATTAGCAACCCCCTCCCCCCCAAAAAAAGCCAATAAACCAAAACAAAAACCACAGGTTGCCTGGTAGACAAAAACAAGAGTGAAAAATAGAGGTTTTAGGTTTGCCTTGTAATCAGAAGAGTAATTGATTCTTTTGGGGAAAAGGGGGAAAAATATCACTCTTGCTGCCTCCACAGAGGTTTCTACAACCTCAAGTTGAGTGTTAACTCGACAGTGAGAGATAGAGCTAAAAGCTCCTGAGAACAGAGCTGCTGCCAAAGGAAACAATTTCTGCTCCCATTGGTTAATCTAATTTTGAAACTACCGGCCTTCTTCTGCTCATTTTTTCCGATTTTGCTTCTCGTGTGTCTCAATATCTTAAGCTGCTACACTTAAGAAACTACAAAGCATAAAATTTTTAATGCCTTTTTTTCTTAATGCCTGCTTCTATTTATGAAAAGAAGGGAAGGAAAAAAAAAAAAGAAAAAGACCTACTTTCTGTTTTAATTTCACCTCAAGCACGATAAATTCTAACTGTCAAATTGAAGGCAGTTTCCAAAAGATGCATTCTTTGAGTCACTGGATTAATTTCATCAGCTTCACTTGGCATTAAGTAGATAAGTAATGTCAAAATGTTAAAATAACATTGTTTCACTATGTAAACTTGGTGAAATGCTTCAATTAACAGTCTCTCAGCTCCTTAAGAGAGGTAGCAAAATAAGGAAGATTGGAGTAGATCTCTTTAGAAAGAGATGTTCATGTTCAGATGAAAAAACAGAGGGGCCAACTTTTAAAATTAGCAACATCTTTTGCATCTCACTTTTGAATGCATTTTATTCTAATGGAGGCACAACAATAAAATGGCTGGAGTTTTGGGTGGTGTGGAAAACAGCTGGGAGGTCTCCTGATAGCATTACATATTTATCCATAGCTGCTGCTTTTCACACCTAGATTCTATTGATGTTGTGGGAATTGTTGATTTCTTCTGTTTTGGCTTCAAGATTGTAGAGAAAAAAAAATCTAGATACATGAGTAGGTTCAAATGCTTCTCTACGTCTGCTTACAGTAAATGCACCTACTTTTTTTTTTTTTTTCCTAGAAGTTCCCAAAATCCAAAAACTCTCAGGGTCCTTGAACGTATGGAATTAACAGCCATTTAGGTACTACTTTGGTCCGGTTTCTACATTCCTAGTGGGGTTTTTTTCCCACATTTTTGAATTCTAAATCCATGAAAAACGTATTCTGAAAAGTTTAGGTTAACTTTCTGTCCATTACATTTTTGAGAAACTGCTGATCTCATAATTTTTCAAGTAACGTTAGCTCTTTATTTCACTGTGAAAAGCAAGGTTCCAAAAGGAGTAGATAAATAATAAGGATGGACAGTTTGCTGAGCATCTGCCAATAATCCAATGGGAAAAAAGAAATAAAGTACCACTCAAGGAAAATCAGAATGTGCTTCAAAAGACACTTGATTTAAATTCATGTTTGTTGGGTGCTTGCTGGGGAAGATAAAATTTGTCTTCCCCATAAATATTTCTGGAAGATTTCTATTTTCAAATGCTTTTCCTTTAAATTAATTGTGCAAAGGAGGAGGGGTTTTTAAATATACAGTTTGTGATCCTAAAGCATCCTAGATAAGATAAGCTATGTCCCCCATAGAGGCCAAATTCCTGTCTCATAAAGAAGGTGGCCAGGCAGCCTTTCCTCCTAACACCTTGAAAGCTGACATTCATATTTACAAACTTGGCCTTCCAGGGGAATATGAAATAAATTGCGCTGGGAAGCTATCAATCGTATATGAACAAGCTCTCCGTTTCTAAAATATCTGAGTATTAAAAATCTCTTGGAAATGAGAAAGTTGCAGAGGAAGGAATTCAGAAGAACTGAAAAATCCTTTCTCCCATTCTTTGGCAACATCCCCTTGGTACTAGCTGCTCAGGCCATCTCTGGCTTTTCCTTGCATGAAGAACTATTTGCAAGTAATTCAAGTTGTAGTGGTTGAAATAAGAAGCAAAAATAACAACATTGCTCAAAGTTAAAAATGTGCTTTATTCAGTTGGAAGATAGAAGTCCTGGGCAGTAAATTATTTTTCAAAGATAATTCAACCTTTTATTACCACCAACTTTTAATCTCGGAATCATGGATGTGATTGCTGAGATATCATAAGATCAACTCCAGATCAAGACAGTTTATCAGTTTTTCTATGACACATGATTAACTAGCAGTCAGTGAATCTTAAGTGTAGGATAACTACCAGTAATACAACAGAAACACCGTAATATTAAATACTTCCAAAATGTTATGAAATTATCTAAAAACTGAGATTTGTACACTGGGATGTGGGGCATACTTGTAGCTCCCCATGATGCCTGTGCTCTTGCTGGACAGGCTCACTTCAGCATCTGAATCAGGAGGGAGCTCTGTCTGGCCAAGGCAGAGCTCTGCTGCTGGGAAGGGTGATTTTTGACACCATCAGACCAGGTTTTGCCTGTAGCTTTGGTGCCCTTTTCTTTCTCCCCACCATTAGAAGTGTTCAGGCTTCTTTTATGCTTCCCTTCCTCCATTGTTTTTTCTCCACAATCAAGTCTGTGTTTGCCTGTTCTGTGTATGCTCATATCACCCAGGCAGTTGTTACCCAGGCACCTTTGCCAAGGCTGGGCTTTGTAAGCACCCCCCAAATTTTCCTATTTTAAAAGAAATTCTGAGACCAGGTACAGTGATACATATGTTCCTCTCTGCTTGAGCAGACTATTTTTGCCACCTCGTTACCCACTGGTTATTGAATATTGATGGGTTTAGAACAAATATCGTGGTTCAGTGACTTAATTCAAACGTTGTTATAAGACTCAGGGTTTGTGTTTTCTTTGTCTGTACAATGTAGCTGTTACTTAGGGTTTGGTTGTGATCAAATCACTCAACAAGTAATTGAAAAGGGGCTCCTGTCCTCTCCCTGCAGTTCTGTCTAATTGCTTTTGAGTTGATTTCCCAAATGAAGGCTTTTTGCATTTGTCCACTTTAACTGCCAAACAAACTTATTTTAATTTTTGATATCTGTCATGATAATGGCTTAATAATGTAAGGGTATTCTCTGTACTTGCAATAGACTATAATTATTGTAGTGCTGAGGAAAGGAATGGAAATTATATATCAAATGATCCTGTGACTCTACTTCTTCATCTTTTGCATGTTCTGGTGGCCTCCCAAGGGCTATTTTCTCCACTGTTCTGCCAAGGGAAAACCTGCTTCCTGGCCTGACAATATTTGGCATGGAATGGGTTTCTATGGATCTTCTCCTGGCTCCAGAAATATCCAGAGTTTTTCAGAGCTAGCACAAATTAAAAGCCATTAATCTCTGTTTACACTAGAGGACTGACCTTGAGCTGGGTAAATTGACTTTTTTTCCTTTAAATTAACTGGTTTGGGAATAATCTGAGCAATGCTATTTCCATTTCTTCACAGAATTTTAGGTAAAACAATGGAGTATTTTGAACATTTTGAATTGTTTATGGAAGTGGCAAAGACTCATGAGGCCTCTTCTAAGTTAGCAAGAACATCACTACTTAAAAGAAGAATAAAAGTCTAAAGTTATCAGGTTTATATAATCATTGTTAACCTCCAAATACCTTGTACAGCAATGCGTAACAGAATATTAAAGAGATGAAATTACAACATTGTCTTTTTAATTCCACCTAAGCTGTTACCTCAGACTTATCAAAGCCAAACAATTCTTGAAAATTTATTTCAGCTATGAATTGACAGTGCACATAAATAATCAAAATCAATAACCAGAACATTACATTCCAAAAGGAAAAGATAGAGTCTCAAAATAGATAGAACTTATTTCTCAAATGTTTATCTTATATCTAATGTAGGATATTCTGCTTTTCTAAGTGCAGTACTACAAACATGATTGTTTTAATTATGAATTTCCAAATCACAGAATTTCATTTATGTCATCAATGATAAAATTCTCATTGTTTCTTACTTCTCAGAGTTGCACCCAGTATTTTGAAAAAAAGTTCAGAAATTCTCAAACTATCAATTATTTAAAAAAAAAAAAAAAAGAAATGCTTATTTTGCTTACAAAATATTTTTTTTTCCATTAAAAATAAAAAGAACATGTCCATGAGAAGAAACCTTCATTCAGTCTGGACTCATGTACTTTTTTTTATATGGTGATCATAACAACAATTGTATTCGAACAAAGCAGTAATGCTGTTTATGAGTCAAAAGTGAAATTCCACATGCTGGTTTGCTTGTGATAGGTATTAAAAGTTTTTAGTCTTTACATTTGGCCAAATCTGCACTCACAGTTTAGTTAATTCTCCTTGGAAACACTTTTGCACTTCACCAGTGAAAGAGGAGTAATGCCTACCAGAAATAATTGAGCCTGGCTGGCATTCATTTTCACTACAGCTTAAACTAGTGAGCCAAGAAATAAGAGATTTCCATCTGTCTAATAATTTCACAATATTTTGAGATAATGGGGCGTGGGGCAACTTAAATATATTGATCTGCGGTTTTTGGGCACCCAAATATTTTATAAGTCATATGCCCACTGGAATGGAAAAGAATCTGCTAATGTGTTTTTAACAGACTGCAGAATAAAAAAAAAGCACAAATTCTATTTAGTACCACAGAAACTTTAATTCCTGAAATGTGTCCAAAACTCTTTCTTAAACTAAGTATACTTACATATCATTTGGTTGTAGCAGTTAGTGCAGTAGTGCATCTGTTATTTCCTCACCTAAATATTACTCCCTTCCCTTCACTGACTGTGAAAGTGTTCTGTTTGAAATTAAAACGATCAAGTGTAAAACCATCAGAAGCTTAGTGACACCAGCATCAAATGCATTCATGACCTGAATTGCTCTGTTTCATGTGAAAACAACAAAGGCAGGTGTTAAAAACTACTTTGGACAGTGACGAGAAAAATTTGGCATCCTGGCTTCTGTGGGAAGCAGAGTAGAGGGGTCTGCTTGAGGAATCAGCCTCTTCACAGAAATATGGGGACTCCTGGAAGGCCTCAAGAAAATTCCAATGTCATCAAAAAGATGGCATCTCTTTTTTTAAGATTAAGTGAGAGTACTCAGTGTCAGAGGTGTCACTGGTAACACCCAAAGTGATCCAGCCTGTTTGCAGAGAGGAAATGAGAGCACACTGACATCAGATGACTTGCTGTTGAGCATGAATTGTGCTAGCACTATCATTCAGGAAAGAGCCATGATTCTGTAGCAGAGACAGATTTCCTTTTCTGATGTGAGGCTGTGGAACAGTAAGGAACAGGAATCTTCCCTGGTATGTTTCCATCAGGCAATCACTGCTGCCTGAGGGCCGTGCTCTCATCCCACAGGGTAGACTACTTTCCACTTAGCTTCTGCTCGGCTTTGCTTTCTTCTCCGGTTTGGAAAATTGCAGAGAAAGAATAGGATGACTTAGCTTCTGTGATAGCATTAAGAAGGCACATCTGACAAATTGTTTGAATAAAGCTGGGTAGGTAAGAGGACATCTACTCCATTTACTTGAATCTTAAAGTTAGTAGTCTCACAAAAGCTTTATGTTTTTATGAGTGTGAAGAAGCTTCAACAAGTGTGCTATTATTTTCATTATATGGAAAAAAAAAAGGGTAATAAAAGCTCATTATCACAGAACTCATATGAAGTGGGCAGCAAAATACCAGAGGGGTGAACGTTAAGATTAGTTTCAATACCATAGGACATGGGAGAGTTATGAATAACATATTAACTCTTCCCTTCCCTTATCCTTCTCTTTTCCCTTTCCCTCTTTTTTATTTTTTGAAATGAATGCTGATCAGCAAGTGGATTCCCAGCCAATGCAGAGACATAAAGTACAATAACGCAGAGACGTACTAAGACCATTGCATTCAGCAGGAGAAACCAGCTTCTCAACGAGGATTTTTGTGCACTCTTGAGGCAGACTGCAAATTGGAGCTCTGCAATCTGATTTGATCAAGAGAAATGGCTAAAAATGCAATTGCATACAGTACTAATACTTTTTCCTTAGTTTTTTGTTTTGTTTTGTTTGTTTGGGGTTTTTTTGAGACTTTTTGGCTGACTCTTTATTATTGTACACACCAACTTTTGAAAAAATATTACACATTCAGATAGAGGAACAATCTGTGATTCCCACAATCCTTTGTGAGTTCTGCAAAGACATTCACTTTTGTGGTTTTACCATAGCCTTCCCATTGCTAAGAAAAGTTCAACAGTAAACAGATATTAAAAGTTACAAGTGCTCTTATCAAATCTAACACATTCATCTTTTAAGAAAGAGGATTTCTACATGATATTTTGTCTTTTTCACACAGTAAGAACAGACATCAGCTTGCTATATGTGTGCAGCAGAAAAATGACTCAATGTTTTCTGCTGCTCTTCTTAGAAATTAGCTGATGTTCAACATTTCTTATTCTTTGGAGGACATCTGTCATTAAAGCATAGCATGATGGTTTGTTGTTAAATGTTTAGGTTGAAACTCAAATTCAACACTCAAATTTCTCAAAATTTTTCCATGAATTTTCATTTTTTTTAGTATTTTACTGCCATGCAACAGTTTTGTCCTTTTTATCTTATTTTCACAAAGATTTTAAAATGCATAAGAGATGCTTAAGCATAATTTTGCTCTGATACAAATAAGTTCTACAGCCTCTCAGAGAAAGGAGGATACAGAAGTTGACAGAGATGATGTCAGAGAGAGGACCAAGCAGGAGACTTTCTGACGCTAAGACTCGCCAGACATATAATAACTTAAAGTATCCCAGGGAGCATACATCAGATGTAAGGCTTCTGCTTCTGGGCAAACCCAAATTGTAAGGGACTAATTTATAATAGGCAGACTTTTAGTCTAGTCAGCAAAACAGTTTATATAATATGAGAGAATAAAACACAACATACATATTTCAATAACTCAGTTCAAAGAGAATGAAAATTTTGAGAAAGGTAAAGGGTAATTTATTTCTTTAAATATAGGTAGTTTACAAAAAGCAAGAGAGTATGCACATATATGTATTTATACAGACAGTTTGATTAATTCTTAGCCACAAAAGGACCTCATTTCATTCAGGGCATTAATTTCCCTGGCTCATACATCAGTGGTACAGACACTGGGATCTGAAGAATATTAAGTGTCATTTCAATGTTTACCCAATGTGTAATCTCAAGTACTTAATTTTTATCCATCTCTTATATACTACCTATAAACTGAGGAAAAATATGAGAATTATAAAGTATTTTTAAAACTGGAGATGACTGGAGCTCTTCAGCTTTATTTCTGCTTCTCTTACAAGTTGAGAATTGTAGTGAATTTTGGTAGGAAATTGTAGCTGTTTTGGAAGAAAGTGCAGATTTTGTTTCCATAGCACCCTTTTCCAAATGTTTGGGGATTTTTTTTGTCTTTTTTTTTTTTTTTTTTTTTTTTTTTTTTTTTTTTTTTTTTTTTTTT
>NW_020955659.1:111118-130551 GCF_003031625.1 Empidonax traillii | reverse complement strand
TTAGATCTCAACAGCAAAATCTTTATATGAGAATGAAATAAGCCCAGTATCCAACTTTCTGCTAGTTTTATCTCTGAACTGCCTAAGTGCAGTGTCAAGCAACATTGCTCCACAGGACAGGCTTATTTTTGAGTTTAAACATTTAAATCTCTTTAAAGCAGATATTTTTAGTAGGCATCGGAAACTAACAAGAGTTTGCCAGCCCTATACTGCACAAAGTCTAATAAAACTTAACTCTTTACTACAATTTAATAGATCTGAATGTTCCTGTTCTTGCTTGAACCTGGATGCCTTGTGAGGAATATCCTTTCTGCTGCTCACACTTGTATTTTGCAACTAAGCAGCTGGTGTTATCTCAGTACAAACACTAACCTTTACAGTATTTGGCTATTAATGACCTAGGTTTCTCCTTAGGTAAGGTTTTAATACAAAAGCCTGTAGAAAAATCAGTATTTTTTTCTTCTTTTCCACATTTGGATAAACTATACTGCTATAACAGAATATATTACAATACACACTACTTCATTAGGAAGGCAATTACATTCTTTAAAGGCAGAAAATGCCCTGCTATTGTGATATGCAATGGATTCACTGAAATTATTGTCCCAAGTAGAAAAGGGAGAGAAAAGAAACTCATGCATCTCACAGAGGGACATTAATTCAAGCTGCTAAGTCTTTTATTTGGATTTAACAAGCTTATACAGTGATAAGCCTGAATGGGAGAAAGGTGTAGACCAGAACTTCTTAAACCATTTAAATCTTATTAGAAGTAATTTTTTTCAGAGATAGGAAAATTTTCAGTCACTTACCATTTGTGTCATGAGAATAAAAAATCAATTAAAGAAAAAAAAGAGAAAGAAGGAATTAAAAAGGCAGAGGGAAAGGAACAATTTCCCATCCAGAAGACTAACATTTTATTAGTCTAAGGTCCATTTCTGAGTTCCAATTAAAACCTGTCAAGCATATAACATGTGAATACTCTGAACTACTAAATGGTGTATTTTTCACTTGCCATTATTAGATAAGACAATTTTCAGACAATATAATGGGCATTAAATTATTTAGTATCAGTTTTACACAGGAATAATAACACTGTAATATTTAAACCAGTGTTAAATACCTCATAAACATTAAGCAACATTTTTCCTGACTTAGTATTAGTTATTCCTCCTACCTTTTATACTAGTACTTCATTTAATTGCCATTACTTTTAGCAAGAATATATGGAATAGCAGAAAACAGCATATTCTGTTTCAATGCCTCTTGTGACTCCAGGGGAGAAGTAAATGAAGGGATGTTGAAGTACTACATGAACATTTTCATTTCTGTGTCCATTCTGTCTGCATAAATATTTTGCTGGTGAAAATAGGGGAAGCTTTCTTGTCTGGACAGGCATAAACGTCTGCCTGCCATGTTCTTTTCATGTAAATAGACATGTTCTGTGTCCTTCTGCTTAGATATTAAATCAATAAAAATAAAACCTTCTTTCTTTCTTTGGTGGCAACAGGTCTAATATGAGAAAGTAGCACAGTAGCACTATGAAATGATACACCATGGAAGTACACAACTCCAGCACTTTTCCCTTTGAAAGTATATAGCCACAAGGTATTTATAATATGGGGAAATTAAAGCATATGTACTTTGACAGAGAGATTACTCACCCTGGCACCAAACATGCTTGGACTACAGTATGAATGTGATCTCCATCCTTTGGAGAATTCCTTAATTTGGTCCTTTCCTGCAGGCAGCCAGCAGCTTCCTTTTCCCAGACCATTGTGAAGGTTTAGAATAGCTCTTCTTTTGACAGGAGAGTGAACGGAAAAGGGAAGTTAAAAGTAGTACTCTGCTGGGAATACTCAGCTTACTGAAAAGAGAGGTGAGTGACTGATAACTTCCTTCTCGTCCACTCTGTGAAGCTTTTATTGCTTTATCTGAAAGCTCTGCCTGGGAAAGATGCTCAGCAAAGCTTCTGATTCATTTCTCGTGTCAAAGTGTGAACAGTTCTGGAAGGTGCTCCTGATTAGACCAAAGTAGCATAGCTGGGATAAAGACAGGCAGTGTAATTCAAGATTATGTGACAATTCTCAAAGTCTCTCTTTTTTTTTTTCTTTTCTTTTTCTTTTTTTTTTTTTTCTGGAGAAGGCTCTGGAGATCAAACAGTAGATCATGGATCATCCCATGGGATGTCCCTGAGAGACATGAGGAAAGCAGCATTCAATGAGTCCTATGGGAACATTCAGCAGCAGACTAGAGTTATACAGTTTATGAGAGATGAAGGGTGAAAAAGCACAGCAGCTGAAAATGACAGACTGCAAGCTAGTTATTCAGTCAGAGTAGAAATATTGCTTCTAGCTTCAAGAGAAGTGTAGTGGTTCAGCCAGAAAGCTTGAAGGACAGGAGGTGTGGGTAACTCAAGTGTCTCAGAGGCAGATTTTGGAGATCAGAGTGGGCAATGCTGCATGATACTCATGATCTAAAACTTCAGCTGTGGACTACCCACAGTTGGGATAAAGGTATTCATGAGTAAAATGGAAGCAGGCTTTTATATAGGAAAGAAGGCTGAAATTTTGTTCACCTGTAAATGGTGGGAAAAAGTCTTTTGGATATTTTTTTGTGTGTGTATGGGAAATAAGAATAGCAGAGAATGACATTCTTTAAAAGTAGTGTAATCCTTTGTAAGTCTTTCTGTTATTCTGTCACATGCAGAGATGGAGGATTGGCTACATGTCCTAGAAGACCAGCACTGTTGCTGATTATTTGTAAATTTTTACAGGACCTCAGATAAACAAGTGATCAATGAAGAACAGAGTCTGGAAGGATGAAAGGAAGTTCTAGGACTTCAGCGGGAGAAAAAAAAATGTTTAGAATATCAGCTGCATCTTTAATTAACAACCCTAAAAAACATTAATTATTAATGTTAACATTAATGGGTATGACTTCTCAAGGAACTATATCTCATATAGCATGTCTGGCTGTCATTCCTGTGTGAACAGTGTCTTTATAAGATAGCAAAACAAATAAGTGCAAGAAGTGAGGATTTTGACATAATTTAGGCTTTTTTTTTCACCTGAAGGGGCATACAAGCTCTTGGTAGCAACAGTATACAGGCTACAAGCCAAACTGATTTGAATTCTATAGTAGATATAATACCTTTTAGTCAAAATCAAGCCTTTAATCCAAACACTTTTTCATCTCTCACCCACTTTCATACTATTTCTTTTGAAAGCATATTTTTTAAACTGTCTTAAAATTAATTGAAAAAAGTCTGTCTCCAAGTGATTGAAATGACAGCTTGCCCAGAGGGGAAGAATCATTAAAATGATCTGAAGTCAACGAAGTTTAATGGAAATTAATACAATGAAACAAATGTAATGGGACATCTGATATTTCTAAAATAATTGATTTCCATTTATTAAATTAAACAATTGCAGCTCAGAATTATGATTCATAGTCACTCTTTCCTTTATTAGTTTCAAGGAACATGGCTAATGTCAGTAGTGTACCACCGGGTTTAAAATATACAGCTTGTGGAATAGAAAAGCCTTCAAGAGATGTTATATTTGATGTGAGATATGAAAAACATAATCAAAATATTCTTTCACTGCTAAATTTAATAATTTATGCCACAGTAGGTCTGTGCAGTTTTATACTGAAACTTTGAGGTATCAAAAATTAATTTTTATTGCTGAAAATATTCAGTGCATAACTTTGAGGAAAATAGCCTAAAGATTGTAAGAACTAAATAACTTTTTGATTCATCTGCCTGTACCTCGTGATTGTTATAAAATGTTTGGAGTTTGAGCAACCTCCCCTGGCATTTAATCACAAAATCCTTGACATGAGAGGTGTCAGGGCATGAAGTAGATGTGAGGCACAGCATTCCAACTATGGTGTGGAGAAGGTCTGTTTGCCCCCATGTTTTGGCAGAACAATAGGTCTGCAGGGATTCCTATTCTCTCCCATCTGAGCCCTTTTCCAAAACAAAACCTTTGTCCATATCCCAAACAGGACTCTAGGTTAGGCTGGGTGATGAGCCAGTGTAGTCACTCAAGTCCTTGGTAGCCCATTTGGTATAGCAAGTGGTACAGGATGGTGTTCCTGATCCCTAGAATCCACATAGTTGGACATCTTGCGTCCTATGGCCAGGCAGGAATGTATAAGGAAGTGGTGCTTAGCACACATTTTTAAAACCTATTGGACCAAAATAATTCAAGACAAGATCTCCTTAGTCTTTTCTGAAATATTATCAGATTCTTGCAGGTAAATGTTTAATACCTTATAACCTTACACTGTCTCATTGGTTTTCTAATTAAGTCTAATTTTCATTCTGTTAAAAGATCTTGACGCTTTACTTTGGAAATCAAAGAACCATGACCAGATCCTCACCTCTCCTTGTGTCAGTCCAGCAGAGCAAATCAACTGCAAAGACTTCTCCTGGGAACTACTGGGATGTCCTGAAGCAGAAGAGTTAAATACTCACTGTTTGTCTATTATTCTGCATCTATCCTCTACAGATACATTAAATAATAATGATACAAAAATATACATACTCTTTGATATAATTTGAAATATTTAATTCTTTGCTTTTTATGGTCTCAGACCGCAGCTTTGAGAACATTTAAGCTGACTACAGAAAATTATTTCCGAGGTCTCACCTTTCATCTTTCTTCTCTTTCCTGCCATATAGAGGTTGTGGTCGAGTGTTTCTCCTATTCTAATCTTGTGGTAAGGTCTCATGAGAAGTAAATAATAAATTTTAAAATATATATATATGCTTCAGTTCTTCTTACCAATAAACTAAGTACAAATGGCCTTTTGGACCACGACAGTCATTTCCCTGTTATTTTAAGGAACAACTTAATTTATTTTTTTTTTCTCTGTACTGATCAAAATCTGTCTTAAAATCAGAAAGGTTTTCCTCTCTTATCACCTCCTCTGAAATGTTTTTACAAAATTCATCACTATCATGGTTTAGAACCTTCTTAAAACTCCCTTTTTGCATTTACTGGAACCAGTTAATACAGAAAACACACTATTGTAGCCCTCCTTAATATTAAGGAAGACATTCAAGAAGCAGTATTTTAAAACATTTTTCACAGGGATTCATACACTCCTTTTAAATAGTAGAGAGAGAAATTTCCAGTTTTAGCTTCTTTATATTGCTAAGATAATTTCTCTTATATGAAAGAAACTGAATCATTAAAATCTATGTAGCTTTATATGGTGATTTGCTTATACACAGAGCACTTGTAGCAAGCATGGGTAGAGCCCTTCTCAGATCTTCATTCATGAAGCCTAACCACGATGATGATGATGCTTATATACACACTGCTCATATCCATAAAACATCTGGTTATTTTGAAACAAGACTTCCTATAGTTGAGGAAAACTCCATGTTTCAAATACTTTGAATCAGTCTTCCATGCCTGCGTTTACTCTAATTCTTGTGGAATTAGTTTTGAGAGCTGTTTTCTTCTCTTTATAGGTCTCCTACATTTTTTACAATGAAAATCAAGATTGGTTGTCAGGAGAAGCTAAATTCAAAGGCTTTCAGAATTGCTTTTCTATCTGTCAGCTCTTTGTTGTTGTTTCCTTTTTATTCTATTATAGTTTGCTTGTTTGTTTGTTTGTTTGCCATTTTTCTAATCAGAAAAGTAGAAAGAAAAGGAAAAAGCCATACTTCTATTCACATAATTTACTAATATGCTTAAGCATGCTAGGTAGAATTATCCACTTGTACTGCACAGGAGAGCAGCACAAGGATTGTGTTCAAACAGCTAGAGCAATCACTGGACAGTATTTTGAAGCTGCCACCTGAAGAGAATATTTTTCCTGTAACGGCATTTTTAAAACTGCTTTTCGTTTGAGTTTTTCTTTTGTTGTTGTTGCATTTGAAAATTCAGGTGAACTAGTCATCGTCAGTAAATCAGAACCAAAACTGACTTTCAGCAAGACTTGAACTGGAAATGTGTTTTCTTCTTGTATTGCAAAAGTGATCTTTTTAATACCTATGCTAGAACTTCTTCCTTTATCACAAATTTCCACCAAACTGTTGCAATGTTCCATGCCTTAGTAAATGACTTTAAACCACTTGGGGATGATATTAATTTTATTGCAATCTGAGATTTCCAAGAAAGGGATGTGATTATTGTTGCATGTAATGAGCATAATCATTATCACAACTACAAGTTTAGCCAAATAATGTTCCTTGTTTAAAGGAAAAATAAACAGTGTAACATGCTAATTGGAAAACGTCATTGAACAATGAAAAATTCATCCTTTTTTAGCATATCAGTCACAGTAAAGGCAGTCCAGGAACTGAGGTTTCATGAGGTATTCTAAAGAACTCCTACAACTCACATTTATTTCTGAATCTAATTAAAACTCTGTACTTCTACACATAAATAATTCTTGATCATAGTAAAACTCTTTTTGTATTATATGGAGTGGAGTTGCCCGAAACAGCACACATTAAAATTGACCTAACCATAAAATCAGTCTGAGGCCATTTTAACACAAGATTTTTTTAGTAATGTGTAAAGTTTTCCATTCTATTTTATCATATTATACACCACTATTCAAAATTGGAAACACTTATTTAAATGCAATTTTACTGATAGACATATAACTGTTACAATGCATTTTTACCCATGCAGATGGCAAAGATGACCCATCCAGACAGTAGCATTAACTGTGTAACATACAGTGCATTAGGATTGTTTCAGATTAATAAAAGGAAGTTCTAGATGGACACAGATAACTTCCTTTTTTGAGAATGGGCAATGAACCTGTGCAGAAAGGTAGATTGCAATTGTCTTAGAGAAGAGCTTAAATTGCAGGTTGCAATACTGCACATTATGATTCAGCAGCTATTTTGTATTAGTCTTCATACATTTATCTGTCTTGGACTTTGACTTCACAAAGCACTTAAGCACACAGGACATGTTTACATGTTTACATGACTACATAAGTAACATGCTCCTTTTTTCTCAGAGTGATCAAAGGAAATAAGGTGATAAGCAGAGTTCCCTATGCATCCATCTCATTCTCACAAGCATACCTCTGAACATTCTGGGCACATTTTGACTGATAACTTCCCAGTAAGCATATGATGAAACAAAATTAATGTCTTGAAAATCCACTGAGAAATACTTCGAACTGGCAATGAAATAGCAATTGCAGCAAGCAAAATTAGAAAGAATCAAGTCTCATAATCAGATGTATAACTACTACAGGGCATTATGTGACAGGTTTCATTTTGTGACTTGGATGAAACAAATGGTTCAAATGACTTTTGAACGTAATGGATGCCTGAGGCTATATGGTGATATATATCTTTCATCAAATATAAATATCTACAAGAGATTTTAAGAACATTCTTCAAATTTAGAACATGTCCCATTTGGGGAAAAAAAACAACAAAACTGAGAGACCGTAAGGGCAAGTAAAATAATTTCAAAATAATTTTAGATAATTTTTTTTAAGACCAGGCTTAATTTATTCAGTTATGTGTACTACAAAGTTTTCCCGACTCATTGATTGGGCTTTGAACTTTCCAGAGAAGACAAGCAGTTTCTGAATCAGAAATACATACATAACTTTTGTTACTCTTCATATCTCCTATGTTTTAATTTTGTGGAACCTTAATAATCACCTGAACCAGTCAAATCCTTGACTTTTCAGCAATACTGTCAGAGATTTTATTCAGAAACAACAAATATAGACGTTTTTTTCTTTTTTTTTTTTTTTAGGAAACATACAGCAAGACACCTAGTTTCTTTGGAATATCAATCTATATGTTGTACATGAAGCTTATTTCCAATAAGACTTCTAATCTTTTTCCAGGTTACAGTCATACTGAAATCACAGTTTATGTAAGATAGTGTGACAAAATGTTGGCAAAAGAGCCAATATAAAGGACAAGATATTCTGTTTACACCACAACTTATGAAAATGGAGATTCTTCACTTCTTTCCTCCTTTGCATGGAGCATGCCTCTAAGTCTATCAATCACCTCTTAGGCTTACATAGTTTTAAAGAGAAGACTAGAAATCTAAAGACACATAATGGATGACTTTCCCTCATTAATCAGAACTGGTCAATATGTGGATTAATATTGTATTTAATTATTACAATACCTGATCATTAGAATTAGAAATTATGTAAAGCAATAACTTAAGCAAATGACACAAGATTGGCTCTGATCTGAAAATAAAACTGTCTTGAGTGGAGGAGAAAATGATTTTTCCACATTAAAAAAAAAAAGAAGAATGAGAATTAAACTAAAACTTCTTTTCCCCAATATCTAAAAGGACCAGAATTATATTTTATTTTAATGTTACCATTAATAATAATTATTGATTTTATTATTTAGAATAAAATTTTAAAATTAATAATTTATAATTAGAATAAATTATAATTAGATTTAAGAATTAGAATTTATTTTAATGATGTCTCCAAATCCATACATATTGAGCACCCATTTTGGTTAAATACGCCTGGCCCCTGGCCACAAGTCAAGCTCATTCTAGAGCTTTTGTGTTAGTTTTCTGCCCCTTTGTGCCCAACCCTGCTGCTTTCAGCTGTCCTTACAAGTCAGCCAAACACATAGCAACTGTACATCTTTCTGCTTGTGATGCCTACACTTCATGCTTTCTTGCTACCTCACAAGGAAAGGTGAGAGCCTCGAAACAGGTGCTTAGAGAGAATCTGTTGGAGAAGGTTAATTGCAGACTGAAAGGAGCAAGATCAGCAGAGATGGAGACTTGGACCTAATGCTTTCACTAATGTTAATGGATAGGGCTTTTATGTCTATAATGCTGTGTCCTGGGTTACACAAAGACTCTGATATCCATCTTTTCTCTTTTCTCCAAATATGCCCACTAATATAGACTGTGGGGAGGGACTTAAGGTAAGGGTAGTACTCTCCTAGGAGAAGGATGCCACCTCAGGCTACGGGCTGGGTATTGTTTCTTTGTCCTTACACAAATAACTCATCTGTGATAACTCCCCTCAGGGAGACATCAGGACAATTCACTCACATGGCCTGAAGATATTCAGCTCTGCTGATGGCCATGATGGATCCACCTGTGTTTAGAAGGTGTCAAAGACTCTTGAAAAGTCCCATGATCAGGTATTAATCATCCAGTGAAGAACTACAGGCCCCAGGGGAGGTACCAGAGGCATTCCCACCTAGACTGAGCCCAGCTCCAACTGCCTGTGGCAACCCTGTAGCCTCACTCCAGCACTGACCCTCCAAACTATTCCTGCCAGGTTTTAATGGGTGGGAGAAAGCTGACTACCATCTCATTTTGGTCCAGTGGGCATGATCTTGGGAATTTTTCTGATTATCTCAAGCCAGTTTTATCAGTACTGTTTAACATTCTTCTTGAAAAAGAGTTATTTTTTCGCTTACATCTGGGCATGTTTGGTCTCTCTCTCTGTATTGGAGGGAACAAGGGGTATTGAATTGGAGGAAGGAGATTTCCATCCAAGGTCTCTCCCCTCTCCAAATTGTCTCAAAACAAGACATGCTGTTTTTAAAAGACCGCTTAAACCAGGCAATTCTTAAACTTGGCCGGCATGGGCATGGGCTGAATGCACCCTCTGAAGTATTGTTGAGATGAATAGTAATTAAATTATAGAAATCCCATAATTTAGTGTTCATTAACATGAGTTAGTCATGCCATGCTAATTATTCGCCATCATGGAGAATTCAGTCTCCACAGACAACCTGGAAAAGTTACCACTTGATTACGCAGAAGAGAATTTTTTTCCATGCCCAGTGAGTTGCTTAACTTTTAATATAATGAAGAAAAAATTGAAGTGAAAATTGTGCCCCAGATTCTTCACCAGCTCTTTTGTCCCTCTCTGGACACAGTCCAGCATCTCAAGGTCATTCTTGTAGTGAGGACCCCAAAACTGAACACAGGATTCCAGGTGTGGCCTCACCAGTGCTGAGTACAGGGGGATGATCACTGCCCTCATCCTGCTGGCCACACTATTGTTGATATGCCAGGACACTGGCCCTCTTGGCCACCTGGGCACCCTGCTGGCTCATGGTCAGCCAGCTGTTGACCAACACCCACAGGTCCTTTTCTGCAAGGCAACTTTCCGGGCACTCTGCCCCAAGACTGTAGTGCTGTAGAAGGTTGTTGTGACCCAAGTGCAGGACCCAGTACTTGGCCTCACTGAATCTCATCCAATTGGCCTTAGCCCATCAATACAGCCTTCCCAGACCCCTCTGCAGAGCCTTCCCAGTTGATCCAGCAGATCAACATGCCCGCTCAGCTTGGTTTTGTCTGCAAACTGATGGAAGGTGCACTCAATCCCCTTGTCCAGGTCACTGATAAAGATATTAAACAAGAGCAGAAACCAATTTCTCCAGAAAAATGCTGTGGGAAATGGCATCAAAGGTTTTTACCAGTGTCTAGATAGACAATTTCCACTGCCTTTCCATCATCTACTTATCAGGTAACCATGTCATAGAAGGAGATCAGGTTAGTCAAGCAGGACCTGCATGTTAAATGATTGAAAGTGACTTGACAAACTCTTCTGCCAACTCCCTCTTTTGGGGGAGCTGGTGGAACTGCTTGCCAATCCACTCTTTTTTTTGCTATGTTATTAGGAACATAGACAGTAGGGTTTACTAGTTGGGACCTAATTTACAGTCATTTTCATTTTAGAAAAAGAAAATGCAGTCACCCATTTCTCATTTTCTCTATCATGAACCAAAATACAGCTGCTTTCATAACCCAGGATGTCATAGTCCAAAAAAAAAAAAGTTATGACTACTTCTCACACTTAATACCTGTTCTTGTAAAAGTGTTCCTCATTACAATGAATGATTCACAAGTCTTTCATTAGAAAATCCCACTTGGCCATTAGACAGTACTGTTTTCCTATTGTGCTTAAAAATGAATAATTCATATCCTGCATGAGAATAAATGAGGATGATGAATAACAGAGCAGAGCAAATACAGTTATGTCCTATTTTATATATTTTACCATGTGCTGGTTGCATGTGATTTTCTGTCTTCACTTTTGTTTTCTGGGGTGAATGTTGTTAATGCATATATAAATAATTATGTTTATAAACATATGAGATGCATGGATCAAAATAATGAGCTTCAGTGTGTGTTTGTGTGCATTTTACAGAAGGGCACACATATACATATGCTCATGACACTTAAACAAATTAGGGAAAGAAAAAAAACTTGACAATACTTTTGATCATGGATTAACTGCCTGAAAAATCTCAGCTCTTCTATCTATTGTCATTTTCCTGAACTGTGTCATGGCTGTAGGTAATATTCTTTCCTTTCTCCTCTCCCTCTCTTCTCTCTCCTCTCCCTAGGAGTTGATTAGTCCGAGGATGGTGGTCTAAGAAGACATTCTTCCAGTAGAAACTGAGTAGTTCAGACTGTCCTATTGATTTCAGTTGTAGTAATTACATCATGTTATTGAAAAAAAAAAGAAAAAAAAAAAGAAAAGTCATTGGAGATAGAAGCAAAACCTTCATTTAATTCCTAATTCTCTCCACCTCATACTACTTCTTGAAACAGGAGAAGAGGTAAGTCTCCATTTAATTAACATCATTTGTGGCTCACAGGATTGGGAAAAAAAGAATTCATCCTGGAGGATGTAATGGGGTATTAGGGTTTGATAGAATTTCTACTCTGAGACCAGTTTCCTTGTAATGCATCCTTAATTAACATAAATGTTGCCAAACACCCATAAAAAGCCAATTTGAGTTTGTTTAAGCTAATTAAACAGAGCTGCTGCTCCCGACGCTTTCTTTGCAGAGTGTGCTGTCTGCCCTTCCGTGCTTCTCCACTAGGCCTGGTCAGGTGGCCACCCTCACACTCTGGAGCCACGGAAGGGGCAGACAGGGTGGGGTCCTGCAGAGCAGAGGCCCAGAGCCATCAGCCTGGCATCTGTAGTCATGATGCCACCATACTGCTCTCATTGCACCATGGCTGGGCTCTCCAGGCTCCAGTGAGGTGCCCAGCCATACCTGTCCCTCGCCTGGCCCCAGCATCCCCAAGATGGCACAGGAGACACAGGCTCTGCTCAGCAGAGACCTGTGCTGTGCCCTCAGCACTACAAAAAGTGTAATCCTGTTGGAGGGCAGAAAGGATCTGCACCTGAAGGAAAAAGCATCTTTTTCTCATCATACCACCCCTATAAAGTACAGACGTGGTTAGAAGCTGTGTACTGTTTGGTCAATACAGTCTTCCTCTCTTTCCCCACACTGCTCTTTTTCTTTTTTTTTTTTTTTTTCTTTCAATCTGGAAAATTTAAGTGTGGAATTGAAAGGAGTTCTTACAAAGTCAGTGGCTGGACAAAGTATAGGAAGAAGAATTTAAAGAAGTTTAGCAGATGATAAAGAGATCAGATCAGATTGGTTCAGACCAAACTATACAAGACAGAGTAGGAGCAGCCAAGTAAGGGCTACACTTTGTCGTGGCTAAGACAAGGTGTAAGGACTATTAGCTTCTGCCTTCTGAAACTATAGAACGTTACATGCATGTGTATGCCTGTGTGTATATGTATATACACATATAAGTGGAGAAAACTAGGTATCTTTTCTTCCTTTTGTCCTCCCTGGGCTTATCTTCTTCATTTTGAAAAATAATGCTTCAGTGAATGATACAGTAATCTTATCCTAAAACAAATAAGAATCATCTAGTAAGATTCATCCATCCCCCTGACTTAAACATTTATTTCTTACTGTAATGGAAGCTATCCCTCTCCAGTATTTTTGCTGAATGTGGTATTTTACCACAGTAATATACAAATTAGAGAGGTAGAAAGCCATTCTTCGTCATCTTCATATCTCTTTCTCCAATTCCCATTTGACAACCCAGTGATTTATAAGATTTAGATTAATGTTTATGGGAGATCTTTTTTTTTAATGGCAACATTTGATAGCCTAATCTGTTCTCTTTGTGACTCAGACAGTTACATTTTCACTGTCTGATGTTCATTCCATATGAATCTTGTTTGCCATCCACCTACCTGGAAAACAGAAAAGATACTGCATCCAGAACATATTTCTATCTCTCACAGTAGTAATTTAGCACAGAGGATACCTAGCTGTCTCTGCAGATTTGCATTTAAATGAAGCTATCATTGGTGAAAGTGAAGAAATTTCATGCCTTCCTAGCAGATAATTGATTGTTGTTTTCTCATAGTCTTGCTTGCAATTGAACCAGATTTTTTCCAGGCTATCTTTTAACTGAGAGCTAAAATAAAATGAGACATCTCTAGATTTTAATCCTAATTCAACAGTCAGAATGTCTTTAAGGAAAAAGATAGTTCTGTAGAACAAAGGCTAATATCAACCCAGAGGATTCACACTGAGGATATGTCTGTCTGCAGAGGATTCTCCAAAGCACAAATGCAAGAAAAAACATTTCCTTGTCTGCTAAGAAAAAAAATAAAATGATATGTTATGATTTATACCTTAATTCACTAAAGATTTTCTTATCTGGTCTGAGCTATTATAACAATAAGCCTGCATGTAAACATTTAAAAATAAGCCTTCATGTTAACATTTAACATATCCTTTAACTATAGGTCAGTGGAGAGAGGTAAATATGGCTGACTCTATAGTTGCTATTGCAGCTCTTTATTTGTACTAAAAAGTCCTTTTGTCATTAGGGAGACCTTAAAATGGTACTGGAGAGTAAATTAACTTTTCCTCTAAATAGAAACTTTCTTAAGTTGGCCAAAAAAAGTATTAACAATAGGGAAAATTAACATACCTTCTGACAGTTCTGTGATGTCTCTGAGAATAAGAAAACCTCACCTAAAAGGCAGTCTGCCTCAAATTTTCCAGCAGTAAGAATGAGGGAGAAAATGCCATTTTCATTTCAAAACCATCAATTTAACTTCTATCTTGAAAGACCATTTCAATAGAGAGATATTAATCCTTTATAAATACTTTAAATATTGTATTAAGGAAACAAGACCTCCTCTTATTCTAAACAGTGCATGTTAATGCATTTAACAATGTTAAAAACTGTCTCATTTCTGTTAACCCAATTATATGTGAATGTTTCTTTTTAAGATAAATCCTACTAACAGTTAGAGTAGGGAGGGTATGCACAGAATAGTCAGATCTGATAGATCCAAATCCAGCATAAGAAGAACAATAGAGAGCAAGAGAAAGCCACAGCATTAGCTGTTATCTCCCCACCCAGTACAAATCCATCACACCTCTAGCTCATAACGGTACAGAAAGGGTCATTTTAGCAGTCTGTGTTCTCACAGGAAGACATGCATCTGGGCATAACTCCAGCACCTAGCTGAGAAAACCTGAAAACTTGTCTTTAATTTGTATGAGTTTTGTAGAATTTTCTCCGTTTCCTCTACTGTCTGGGTTTTACCTTCTGCCTGAAAGCTTTAGAAGGGGTTAGGGAGCTGAGTGCGGTACAGGGAATAGACTGATGACAGGAAAATGGGGGACTAGAGAGAACTGAAATCACAACTGGATATTTGAGGCCCAATTACTGGGAAAGTAACAGACAGTGCTAATTTCATCAGACCTGTAAGTACTGACCAATTGCTTAAGGGATCAACAGCTCTAAGTAGCACAGCAGTAAATTGAAGAATAATTGGCATCAGCCCAGAAGTAAGGATGTGTAGTTCTGTGGGGAAATAGTAGCTATAAGATTAGTGTAAAAATACAGTTTTCTAAATTAGGGTGAATTCGTTCTAGCAGAGACAGAAGAGATGGGAGAAAAAAACCTGAATTCTTGTAATATGAAAGAAGAAAAAATTAAACAGAATACAACATAAATATGGATATAATAGAGGTTTTAACTGTAGCACAGATGAAAATTGTGGTAACAAGTTCAGGAAAACAGCACACAACA
This sequence comes from Empidonax traillii, assembly GCF_003031625.1. Taxonomy (NCBI): domain Eukaryota; kingdom Metazoa; phylum Chordata; class Aves; order Passeriformes; family Tyrannidae; genus Empidonax; species Empidonax traillii. The sequence continues at coordinate 115,669 of NW_020955659.1, read as the reverse complement.
TCTCCTCTTAACTAGTTGACTTTCTGTAGCATTTTGAACCATTATAGGCTTTCCAGATATGGGTTAGGTATCTCCATTGTTATTTCTGCGAATGACCACACTTACTGTTGTCTTTACTGCACTATTAGGTGTTGATTAAATATTTACCTTATGCTTGGGGGAGGATCACTTGGGATTGATAATTTATGTGCCCATATCTTAAAACCCTGGAAAAGCTCATTCTGCTAACATTTTGAAGCTGACATTAACGGGACTGAGAACACCATAGCTTTAAAAGAAAAACTGATGGCAAACATGTCATATCCCTTTACATAGCCCAGGGAGCAGTGCAACCTTGGAGCAATCCACCACTTACACGAGAAAGGCTAAATTACGGCATGTTAGTCAGGAAAGAAGGCACAGACTACCAAAATCTTCTAGCACTGAATATCAGACATGGAAGTGATAAATTAGTAGTTTGTTGCCTGGAATAAGCATAAGTTTGAGTGAACGTATATCTTGATTGACCCTGAAATGTCTGAAACCTATGGATGGTACAGGGCCAGCTTGACTTACTGAGCTGCATGTTCACACCAAAAATGGAGTTAGGTGTTTAGCTGAAGCAGGTTGGGCTGCCTTCTGGTTATCCTTCCATTCAGCTGCTTCTGGGCAGTAGTGCTTCTGCAGTAGCTCTTTGGCTGGGGTTCTCAGCATGCTATTCCTGCTTCTGTTCAGCTCTAGGTTCTTTTGTGATGCTGCAGACTCCTGGCTCTAGGACCTTACATTCTTTCACTCATCTTTAAAATTTGCCCAGTTTCCTTGAGCCAAGAAACTGAACTACATTCCTCAAATCATGAAGTTAACTTCTATGCTTGCAGAAAAGACATTCTTTCTGTAAATAAAAGCCCACATAAAAAATCAAGCCTGCTTATAAAAACTTGTGGTATGAAAAGCTTACCAGAGAAAATGATTAGTAGAATGCATTTCTTATTGACTATCAAGTTCAAGCTTGTGAATATTTATACTGTACATTCAAAGCTTTTAAAAAAGATTAACATTTTTATTGGCTATGGCAATTATAATTTCAAGAAAGCCCATTATATCAAGTTCAGAGTCAAGGATAACTTTTAATAGGTGAAACATAAACTAGAAGAACTCACTGAAGCAAGCAGCACAATGAAGTACATGAGAGTGGTTCTTAAAAGTGATTATTTTCACTCATATTAGCATACTACATAAGAATAATATCCATAGCTATCAAGGACAGCAGACATCTTGACAGCACATCATCCATCAGTAGAGGCATTACTTTCCAGAATTTTAAGTAGTGAAAATTTCAATAGCAGCAAAAAGTAAGTACATAGTATTACAGTAGGAACTGATAGTAGTTTTTTATAATTGAGAAGGAACTCTTGCCTTATTTCTACTTTTAAAATTGCTCAAGAGTTTCTAAAAGTAATTCCATTTTGGATGGATTTTTTTCATATCTCAGGTTTAAAATAAAAACTATCTGAAAAGATTAACACTTTTGCTTTTCCTGTATTCAAGAAAACAAAAAACGGATTCATAATCAGGTTATTCCAGGTGCTATAGTTTAGTCCTTACTGAGAACAAAAACATAAGTAGAAATTATCCGAAAACTGGTATTTAATTATTTCATAGTCTATATAACCATCTGTTAAATGGCAGTGCAGCATTTGCATTCTTCAGCTTGGATAAGTTTAAAGCAAAGGATATATACGCTGGGTAATTTAATTATGTTGATGAAAATGGGCGATTTCTTTCTCATTCTGTGTTTGTTTCTTTCCAAGGAAGAAGTGTAGAATGCTAAGAGTTACAGAAGTTTCAATTTTGCTTACGTTATGTGGATTTAAAGAGAGCTTCAGCTAATGGAGACGTGCCTGCAGGAGAATGGCATTTTACATGACCTCAGACTGTCCCTGATACAAACTGTCTCATTTCAGGACATAGCAATAGAGCAGACAAAAGCACAGTTTGACTCTCAGATTCAGAGTTCAGGCAGTAATAAATAGTGCTTGCCCTTTTTTTGTTTTGTTAATTTCTCCTCCTAAAACGGAAAGTTTTTTTTTTTTTTTTTTTACAAAGTATATCTTTGTAGTAGATTTTAACTCTACAGAACAACATCTCAGCCCAGGAGATAACTGATAACTTCAGCAGTGAGAACTCAGGCATCTTTTTATACTTTGAATGCCTGTATTTGTTTATTTAAAATAAAATAATTTTCTTTATCTGTGTTAGCATTAAAATATCTACAGTTAATAGTTTGTAGCTACTTTATCTCTGAATTAAAATGGATCCTTTCTTATGCTTTTTGTTGACACTATCAGCTTCACTGAGCTCACCTAAACCTGGGAGGAACTCTTTTCTTCTTATCATATACCTTTTTAATATATTTTTCACTAGATTATAATGATCACAATTCATGTACTATGTCAACATTTGTAACTTTTGAAGCAGTTTCCAAGGTCCATGGCAACCAAAACCTATGCAGTTACCTTTATTATAATATGCAGTAGAGCAAAGCAAAGCAAATCTTGTTAAACTAGAGGAAAATTGAGAAGCAATTGCATAGAAGTTAATGGCTAAATAATTGTTTCAGCAAGCCAGCTGAAAGTGCAAGCAGTAAGTTCTTCAATAACTTTGCAGCACAGCCTACAAAGTGCAGTTTTGTGGCAAGGTAACTAATTATTGTTACCTGACTTTTGTGATAAAGTGTGGAGCAACATGGTAGTTTGTAAAAGTCAAGGGAACTCTTTAGAGATTTCATATTCCTTGGTATAAAATTTCAGGACTAAAAATTAACTTGGGTCCAATGAGGAAATAATTTAAATTTTGTTTGTTGCTTTTAAATATCTCAATTAGATTTTATTATTTTTGTTCTTTATTTTCAAGGATGTTAGATAGCATTACACCTACTGGCTTTAAAATACACTCAGTGATTTGTAAAACATTTGAGATGACTTCCAAGAGAGGCTCCTTCATTCTTCATTTACTATTTATATTTCAAAACAATCTAGATTCCTCTGCTATGTCTAATAATTATTTCTTTCTTTAATTAGAGAGGCTGAAAATGTATTAGAGCTGCAAACTATTCTTTTCAGGGATTGATTTACTCATTAATTCATTGCTACATTGCTTTCATAGCTGAATTACACTGTCGTAACACATGGTACATATTCAGCAACATAATGCTGGTGTAGCAACTATTTTGATTTATCTCAACTCGTGTGTCAAGAGGTAGGTGTTATCTACTGTCCTTTTGATTCCTTGAGGACAGTGGCAACAGAATTCCATTAGTCCAGACACAGACAAAAATAAAAGAAAGCTGTGAATCAAATACTATTCTAATCTGGAAAATATAATAAGTTAAATTCCACTTTTATTTATCCTCATAAAATCTCAAAAGTATTATCTACCCATGAAACGTAAAACATTTGATTCCTAACATAGACTGGGAAAATGTACTAAAGATGTGGATATGATCAGCTAAGAGCTTTCGTGTTAATATGCTCTTCTTCTCCATGAAGAATGCACTCTAACTTGTAAATCAATAGTCAAAGTTATGCAAGACAGTAAAGTAAGACATTCATGCAAAGCAGAAGCCCAAATTAATGTTGAGGTGGTTAAGAGAAACATTATAGTGCATTAAAAATCATGCTTTCAAAACAAGTTGACTGAGTCAGAGTTACATGGGAAAAGAAAATAAAATACTGATAGATTTCATGGTTAACATTTGAGAAATTATTTATGACCTATAGCATTTTGCTAAGCAAATAGAATAACCAGTAGTACAGGAAATCACTGAAGCTTTAAATGAGTGATGGTTTGCACAAAACAAACACATCAACCTCTGATAAAGAAGCACTTCTTTAAGTAATATTTTCCCAAATATGTGCAAGCATATGTACAATTTTCCTACTAAATCTGTGTGCATACATATCTATATATAACAGTGTAAATATGCAGAGTAGTAGCCTTTCTTAAATCTAACTTCACAGATTTTCTTTTATGCATGTCTAAACAGACAAGTATAGACATGTATCACTGGTTTCTTAACTAACATAGAATCATAGAATAGATTGGGTTGGAAAAGACCTCCAAGATCATCAAGTCCAACCCCTGATCCAACTCCAATTACTATATCATGGCACTAAAGGGCCACATCCAATCTCTGCTTAAAAACCTCCAGGGATGGTGAATCCACCACCTCTCTGGGTAGGCTGTTCCAATGCCTGATTACCCTCTCTGTAAAGAACTTCTTCCTAACATCCAACCTAAACCTTCCCTGGCAGAGCTTGAGCCCATGTCCCCTTGTCCTATTGTTGGTTGCCTGGGAGAAGAGACCAACCCCCACCTGGCTATAACCTCCCTTCAGGTAGTTGAAGAGAGTGATGAGGTCACCTCTAAGCCTTCTCTTCTCCAGACTAAACAACCCCAGCTCCCTCAGCCTCTCCTCATAGGACTTGTGCTCAAGTCCCTTCACCAGCCTCGTTGCTCTTCTCTGGACCCGCTCCAGCACCTCAATGTCCTTCCTGAACTGAGGGGCCCAGA
>NW_020955659.1:89457-110396 GCF_003031625.1 Empidonax traillii | reverse complement strand
GAGTCAGCCCATCTCTCCAGTCTATCCAGATCCCTCTGCAGAGCCCTCCTGCCTTCCAGCAGGTCGACACTCCCTCCCAACTTGGTGTCATCTGCAAATTTGCTGATGATGGACTCAATCCCCTCATCCAAACATTTGCAAACATTTGCATTAGAATTTGCTTTTTATAACTTGCTTTCACTTCCCTGGATTACATTTCCCTGGGGAGAAAAACACACAGAAAAACAAGCAACCAACACACACACACACACAGATACAAAAAAACTACAACAACAGCCCACTAAAAACAAGCCCTCAAGTTATTCTTTACAGAGGTTTTTTGGTCTTAAGATAATTTTGAAGAATTACAGTTTAAAAATATATTAATAGTTACGATACAGTGTCATGTTCATGACAACCATCAAAGGAGTCATTCAGATTAGTTTATTTTTCCACAGTGCAGGTAATATTTGTAGTTATCTTAAAATTTATAAATATTATGCATGGAAGTTTCAGATAAATTATGATTAGTTTAAAAAATGTTTTAACAAAGGGCATTACTCTAGAAAGAGGAAATACATAAAAACATGAGTGGTAAAGAGATAGAAATAGCATTATTCCTTAGATATCAGTGAAATATTTTAAATTGCTTTTACAAATGCAGATTTCTTCTGAAAAGGTAGTCTTAAAATGGATGAGTTGAAAAAAAGAATACCTAAGGGTGCACTGAAATGTGCTCTCTGACTTGTAAGCATGGGATATAATGACTGTGGTACTTGCAGTCAGAATAACAGCAAAAACCTGAATATGGTGCTGGTGGTGCTGCTTAACTTTGAGTGAGAGAACTGTTTCTTAGATTGCTTTCCAGAGTTAGCAGTGGATCAAGAATGTTGCATGCCAAGAACACAGACACACAAAGAGTATTTCAGGAAAAATTAAAAGTCTCTGACAGAAAAGGACTTTACTGTAATTTTTATAAGTGGATTCTCTTAGTCACCTCCCCCTTCTTAAATATGCAATCTATTCATTTAAAAATTAAAGAACAAAAGATTACTGAAGAAAGTATCGTTTCAGTAGCAACTCGCAGTGCTCTGAATTTGTTCACATTTTTTATTTTAGTCTAACCAGAGAAGAATATTTTTATTTTAGTAAATTCTAAGTAGTGAGGAAAGGCTATGCTTCATATATTTGCAGAATATATGCACACTAAAGTTGTCATGATGGCATGCTTAATTGATTCAGCTGTACTAATGACTGTTTAATTTTTATATTCACAGTACAACTGCCACTAATCTGTTTACCTTATAGCTGAGACCTGAAGCATTTAGTTCATTTTGAATGTTGGAAAAACCTTATTGCATACACAAGTGTAAAATAATTGACCCATTTGGATGCTAATTACACTTAAGAGTCTTGGTTCTCTAAAGGCAGAAATTCAGCCTTGGCCCTGAATTGGTAACTAACTAACTGGGATGTGGCTACGAGCATAAACAAAGACATCAGGAAAGAAAAAAAAGTCATTAAAAGGTGACAGCATATGAGAGACCAAAGGATAAAATATATTCACATAACATCAGATTTCCTTTGTGGTCCAAAATGGGTAATAACAAAGCTACTAATGTACTGGAATCCTGGAATTCTGATATCTCCAAAGATCAGGAGTTACTGGTACAAACATGTAAGAGGACCATAGATGGGCATCTTTCTGTGTCTGGAATTTACTAGAAAAAAATTGTTTCTCTTATTTCTTATTTGTAAGCTGCTGGAATTGCAGTTTGGTCCTTTTTTATCTTAAGCTCAAAAAAGGTCTCCATTTATTCAGCAGTCAGAAGGCTAGATGTTTTCTTGTTGACAAGAGACCCTAGGTTGCTCCTTTTATGCTGATGAGCCTCAGTTTTTTATCTGGGATCTCTACTGTTTTTGAATAACATAGTTATCATAGTAGAGGATCTCTCAACAGTAAGAAAACACTATCCAAGCCCATGGAGAACTTGGAAAAAAAGACAAAAAACACCTAAAGCTGGACTCTTGGTTCTGTGGTGCAGAGCATAAGAGGGGAGGGAGAATCATTGGTGCAGGATGACTACTGAAAGCTCTGTAGCTAAATGAGTGAATCCCTGATTTCTTTTTTCTACATTTTACAAGGTAAGTTTTCTGATCGTTGTTGGATAAGTAAAAACATTTTCCAGTACATATATCCAACAATACCAAAAATTCAGAGACCCCTAGTTCAAAATAGCAAGAAAAGTAGATGTCATTAAGAAAACACTATGAAAAGTGAGAAAGCCTTTGAAATAAACATTAAGAGACAATGTTACAGTAAAATGAACGGTTTGGAACATTTAAAGAATCACTGGAAAAGGTATCAGCAAAAGCAAGTTTAGTATACATATGCAAAAATATGACAATGTTTGATGGCAAGGTTCACTCTACTACTTACTACATGATGTAACATACACAGAAACATCAAATTAGAATCTATTTAGAATAATTTATGCATAGAGTGGGGGTGAAAAAGGAGTAAAGGTTTAAGAGGAAGACCTCCATTGATTCACAAGTTTCAGAGAGAGCCCATTTATTTTCTACCTCCTGACAGAGTCCAGGTGCAACTGAATCCAATGCAAGTCCCAAACTTAGTCAACAGTTTAAGGCTAAGGATTTCATAAGGAAAGGCAAAGGGTAAGGGAGACCCTCCTTTTGGGTCATGAGGTTCAGAAAGAACCACATTGCTTTTTAAACTCCTTCCCAGAGAGGATTCTAGTTGTGGCTGGTTCCAATCTTACTCTCAGACTTGGTAAGCAGACTTGGTAATCTGCCTAATTTATAAGGTGGTTCAATAGAATTTACTGCAGTTATAACAGTGAATTACTAAAATTACTACTACAAGAATTATTACAAGAATTATTAATGCAATTATAACACTCTTAGCTGTATATTCATCATATTTATGCTATACTTGCTGTAAGCTCTAGTGTTATTGAAATACTCATGGCAAATGCTTTGGCCTGTCTCAGTGGGCAAAGGGTGAGCATCAAGAACTGAGGGTATCAGCCCAGGTTCTGTCATCAGCCAACAGTGCTCTGAGTATTGCAAACTGAAGAACTCTGAAAGGAAACACTGAACACAGCCCACTGCAATCCAGAAGAGCTCAAAGCATCTCCCTCAGGACTGCTACTAATAAGGTCTCATGTTGGTAATTACTGGTGTTTCCAAAGCAATTGTTTTCAATGCCATGGAAAATTGGTTTTCAAAACTCTAGCAATACTGATACTGCTCCCCTTGGGTTACAGTTTGGGTAGAGAAAATTCCAAGCTTGTCATGGAATGACTGATTATCCCTGCTCTTTTTCTTCTCCCTAGGAGTTCTTCGTGTGGCCAGTGCCATTCCCTTCCTAACTGTGTAATAGTTCATGACGTTGTCAAGGGACGGTTCACCACTCAACTCATTACACAAAGGTCAGTGAGCAGCCTGAGAAATACAGCTTCAGGGAGGCATTGAGCACTTCCTTTGTTACTGTTTCCTCACCCAATCATTAAGAAATACTGAAATCTCTGAGAACGTGTTTTATCAGTTTATTGAGTAGTCACAAATGCTTATTTATGATTGATAAACAAACCTAAGGAAAACAACTACAAGAAATGCTGTGCTCAACACTTGAATCTGCAGAAAAATATTTGTGTGTCAAACATGAATGGGCTAGGATTAATTTCTTCACTTAAACTTTGGGAGAGATTAATGATAGGAGAGGAAAGGCAAGTACCACTGGAACCTAGAACAATTTTCCATGGAAATGTTTTCAGACAGTAAAAAGCAGGGAAGAAAAATCTCTGGTACAGCCAATTATCTCATACAAAATTTGGAGTAACCCAAGCTCATGCCATGTTGCTGTCTATTGACTTCTCTGAAAATGTCCTCTTTCAGCTTCCCTTTTTGGACTAATCATCTTGTGTAGTTCAAACCTAAATATATTTTGACACAGGCATTTGAAATTAATTTTGCTATCTCTCCTATCACATATCATGCAGTCTCCTTCTTCCATCTATAGTGCTCATGTCATTATAAACCCTCAATCAAAATGACTGCAGAAGAGCACCTCATAAATTTTTCATTAGTCTTATTCTGGAATAGTAAAAAATTTTAAATTCCAAATCTTTGTAGAATAGAAGAACTTCCTTCCCAGATACACAGAGCGTTGGGAAATTTTACTAGAAAACTACATACAAATAGCCACAGAGAGGGAAAAGTGACAAGTAGAAGGGACTAGAAGGGGATTTCAAGATTGTCCTTATCACTGATGAGGGGATGATGCTCTGTGGTCTGAGGCACGCACTCTGATTTAGTCACTTTTTGGCTCCTGTGGGTACAGCCACAGCAAAGGGCAGCTCCTCTACTTTTCTGTCCCATAACTTCATACTCTTCTTAGTCACAAATGGTAGTGTGTTCTGTACTCAACCTTGTTATTACTTTCCCAGTCTCCATTTGGGAGCTATCTACGTCTTTATTAACATTTATTTTAGGCAGGACTTAACAGGCAGTGCTGACTAGTAAAGTATATTAAGAATTCAGAGGAGTAGCCTCTAAATGCAAAGTTTCCTCTTGCCCTGAACAAACAAATCACCAATTCCTCTATTTTTTCCTTGCAAAAGTCATAATTTTCATTACCACAGAACTCTTCCACTGAATGAAGGCACTTGGAAGCTGGGCCTGGAGTGCAAACCCTAACGCACAGCATTCGGAGAAAGATACTAGGAGCAATTCAGGTTGCACAGATAGTGACTATTGGGATCATTTTTCTTTTCAAATGCATCTAAATGTGTCACTGATAATGTAAGAGTGACTTTATAGCTACTGAACATTACTTACAACACACTGCTTGTGTTTTCATTTAGTTTTGCTAAAACCAGGTACTTCGGGGAAAGGATGAACCTCATGAAACTTCATGAAATGAAACCTTCCCACTCTGTCAGAGGCATCCAAAGTTCATCCAAGACAATGTGCTGTTTGACTGCCTATAAACAGGTTGCCTCCAGGTAATTAAATGGAACCGTAGTTGAAGACAAAGTGGTCTGATTTGTGCAGTAAAACAGCACATTGTCTTGGATGAACTGTACATTTCTGCTCCTGGCAGTTTTCCCTAATGATCTGGAAGTCCAAAGAATACCTAAACACAAATTATGTGGCACTTAGTGTAAGTCAAAATATTAATTACTTAAGAGCTGGATCCAAATATGACTAAAGCCAGTGGGAGTTTCCCAAATTAGATTAATAAGGTTTGAATTAGTTTCTAATTTAGCCTTTGATAAGTAGTGGGGGTTTTCCCTTATTATATTTTCCTGTTTCTTCCTGACTCCTCTTTTTCTTGCCCACACAAAAGACAACAATAAGACAGTGCAGTTTGTACTTACTATTCATTAGGAAAGAAAGAAATAGTAAGGCTTTATTTGAAAGTCAGTTTTCATGGTGAAATATGAAAGCTATAATTATATAATATTTATCCTCTGGAGGTCAATATATCTCAAAATCCTTTTTGATATTAGAAAGTTTATCAGAAATTTGTAAGTTGTGACAAATTAGTTAAAAAAAACCATCTCAACAGATAGGAACTTTATATTGATAGTGAACTTTGTTCATTAAATATATTGATTTTCACCAGATTTTCTTATGATAGTTTGAAAAGAAAAATATATAGTTCTCCTAAAAAAGAGTCATGATAATTATTTTTAAAAGTCTAGAGAAGTTGCTGTGGTACCCAATGGGAGTATCTCACTTGTGGCTCTAATAATAATTCAAAATATTACCTACCTGCTGCTAGTGTAACAGTCTATTGCCAGCCGTATCTTTGTGGTTTGACATGTAGGTAGAAAGGCATTACCTTTCCCTGGAGGGTAATGGAAGAGCTGCAGAGACAAATCTTCCAACAATTCAATTCATACCATGCTGCAGCCTTGCAGGGTTCTGTATCAAGAGGAAGGTACAGAAGGTTTTTAGTCCCTTTTCTGTTTGGGGAAAGCACTCAGCATTGTGAGGGTTGAAGATAAGAGCACACTGCTTATAATTCTGATTCATGAATTATAAGGTTATGAGAACTTCCGGATGATTTAGGCCAGGATTTTTTTTTTCTTTTTTAAGCTCACATGCCACTTAAATAGATTAATTATACTACATAACTCCTGGGGTACAGTTATTTCATGCTTCAGTTGCACTATACTGGTCCTTGTGGATAAAAGAGGTTTCACAAATCCAGTTGTGATCTCATCTATTCTCTTTAATATTACCTCTTCTACATATTATTATCATTATTTTGTGATGATCCCGATTACACATTTTTGAAAGGTGACTGATAAAAAGAACCTATCACCATCTTTCATATTGATTCCAGTGTTTGAACACTCTTGTGGGTTAGGCTTTTTAATTTCATTTAGCTTCCCTGATGACTAGCAGCTGCCTCTTGTTTTGTCTTTCTTCAAAGACATGTGAGTGAGTCTTGATGCTTATTAGGATGCATGGGCTGACAGACTGGCCTGTGAAACCCTGGCTTCTAAAGGTGTTCTCAAGAAGGTATAGTGCTGGGCACAAAAGATATCTATGGAATCAAGATTCCCCTTGTGGTAAGAGTGGGATTTGTAGGTTCTCAGACTGTAATACATTTCCACTTGTAATACATTTCCACTTGTTTCAACATTTAGTGTCTTCTAAACCAGGAAACAAGTTTTGATGATGAATTTTTTTTTTTTTGACCAGTATGTAAAAAAAGAAAACATAGTAAACTTTTCTTCCTTATGACTGCTAGGATTGTCTAATAAATCTAGAGGCTAAATGAAGAGGTTTTCCCTGGATAACCCTTATAACTCTTTCCTGAAACAAACCACAGACAGTTTTAATTAGAAAGATGGAGACGAGAAAGAAAGGCAGAAAAGACAAGAGAAACCAGAATAATAAAATTAGAGTGCTTAGGGATGTAGATTTATGCTGTAATATGAATCTTTTCAAAAGTACATGAAGTTATATATTAAAGTGAATTATGTCATTAAAAAAAGCAGAGATAAGTATAGTAAAATCTAGGGTCTTGGAGCACAAAAAAATTGTATTACTAGAAATTCATATTACTAGAAACAGATGCTTCCTATACAGAGACATAAACATGGAGGAAACATTATTATTACAATCGGAGAGAAGCATAAATACAGATTATTTGAAATAAACAAAGAGTAACTCCACTTTAGCAAGACTTAAAAGAAAAAAAAAAGAAAATTTAGAGAGTAAGACTCAAGACAATGTATTTCAGCTGTTATTACTTCAGATAAAGCTAAGCAAAGAAAAAGAGAATAGTTAGGTCTCTAAATTCCACTGAATTGTAATGAAAGAAAGAAGTTAAGTTCAAGCCTCATAAATCATGCTATGAAGCAGAACAAAATGATACCTAAAATGAAGTCATAAAAAGAGAACACTAAGTGTCAGACACTCAGGAGAAAGGAAAATTCTTTATCTTAAAGTAAAATATCTATTACTATTGTTAGGTATTCAAAACTGGAGTACCTGAATTGACGCGGAAGATCTTAAAATGTTATGTAGAAGCTAAAATATAACAATACTCAAACATATTTTATTCTCTCTACCATGCTATATGTTTATAAAAATGCACTAGAGATCACCATTTTTCTAGGCCATGCATTCAAAGTAATCTTCACTGTTAAATGTTTCCAAGAGCTTCCTGTACAAAAACCCCCAAACATCTAGTTTTCAAAAGGATAGATATTTCAGTCAACAAAGCTCAAAGAAATAGGTGTCTCTACTTTGTGTCTGTTAATGAGACAGTGTGCTGGATTGAAAACTGACAATCTGCATTGCGTTCTTAATTGGTTTTATTGTTAAAAATATCTTTGCCTTATCTTACAAACATTTATGCCTCACTTTATAAGTGTATTTATATGCTGTATAAACTGCTTGTATGTCCCTTTCCTGTGTGCTCTTTGGTAATGAAGTAGATGGCATTTTCTTTTTCCCTGAAATGTCCTTTGTGATCCTTTACTGCATGTCTTGTAACACCTCAAAATCATTTAAAGTTCAGACAGTAAAACAGCAGGCTATATTCCACCATCTAAGGTTGCTACATAGAGAAATAATTTCACTGCAATTAGTGAGTTTTATAAAAAATTGCTTCTGTTAAAACTGATATGCAGTGACACACTCTTCAACCTCCCCTACTCTAACTTCCACATATCAGAGACATCCATCAAGTCTGAGATAATCCATCAGTTCAGAAACAAAATAAAACAGTTTTTTGCCTCCACCAAAAGTTATATGAGCAACTGACTACACAAAAAAACCTTCAGATTAAAATTATGAGTCTTAAGCAAGCTCCTGTACGCTATCTCACAGCTTGATGAATGCCCAGAGTTCACAAAATTTCCACAGACAAAGCAATTTATTTTCACCTGAGGTAAATGAAAATGCAATTTATTTTCTTATGCTTGGTATTTTACATAATGCAATCCTATCTATATTTGAAAAGAAAGCTGAAAACCTGACTGGTTTAAAAGACTTAAATCCTTAGATTTTTGAAACACTTGCTATCAGCAGATTTGCTAGTAAACACATGACCCTATGTAAGGGGGAAAGAAAAATCATTAAATTAAATAAATAACCCCACCTAGCATTGTATATATTATTATTAATCTTAATACTTTTATTTCTTTGACTACACAATGGCATATGGAGAGACCATGAGATATAGTTTCCTAAGTGTTATATATTAAATGAGTTTTTAATTAGTTATAATGCAACCAATGTTTTCAGATGTGATTAACACTATAGAAATGGGTTTTGCTTAGAATCTATTATTTATATGTTCAGCAAGGACAGACTACTTTTAATTCTACTTCAGAGCTTCATAAATATTGAAATTCTGTAGTTGAAATCACAGAAAAATTTAGTATTTTCTTTAGAGAAGATACCTGTTCTAATGAAGTTGACCAGAGCCTATTCTGCAGACAATACATGCATTTGAAAATATTTTCTTCCTAGCTGTTAGAGGGTAATATTTTAACATGATATTTAATTTTATATCACTTTTATGCTTTTCAGCACTGAAACACTGAGCAGAAATCCACCTACTTTCATCCTTCTCATAACTTACATTTACATTTTGATAAAGGATTTTCCTTCTGAAAAACTGCGCAGAACACTAATAATGCCTTTTAATAGCCTAATAAAGGTTGTAGTAAATCTGAAAAGTGAAACATAGCTTTGGACATGGTAATATCCAAATTAATGAGAAATGAGCATTTATTGATAACTGATCTAATTCATTGAGATTTTACTCAGCTGAAATAAAAACAAGCCTCCCAAGATCTTGGTTCTCTTACCTGACTCTGAAGAGATTTAAATCCTCACGTTTCACCTTTGGGGACATATGTAGAAACTGAGCTGGGAAGGAAAGTAAGGAAAAAAGGGAGATACTCTATCACTCATTTCTAAAAAGCAGTAACAAAACAAGGCAGGAGAAGCAGCATCAGATCCCTGCTCCAAGGATTGCAAACTTTGTTTGTCCATTAAGCTACTTATTAGGCAGCCATATCACAAAACAAGTGTTCTTCAACAAGTGCTAAACTAGCCAGGCCACATGAGTGAGGGTACAGCTGAGAAATTAAGGAGAAGCTGACGTGGCCCTTGAACTTCCCTTCTTTCTGCTGTTATATGGAGTTAATAAATTAATGGAAAAGGCAGTTTCTGCAGTGTTGAGCACACCTACAAGTTTGACACCTAAATGCTGAGAAATAGTGGTAAACCTCACTTGAAGACCTTTGGAGATCTTTGTGTCTCCTCATTCCTGGGTGGTGGCTGCTCAGCAGGGGCTTGGAAAAGTCGACATCTTCAGGACTTAGAGTTAGGCATGACCATAAGAATCACTGTCAATTATTGGTGCTTATATGTCAGGTGCATCTAAGTCAGCTGGTTCTAATCATTTTCCTACTGCAGTAGCTTACTGATATTTCAGTTTCTTGTGAGCTGCTTTACTAACACTGAATTCACCTGTAAGTGGTATTGAAACATCTCTTACTTTGTAACAATTTTTTCAGTAACATACTCCATCTGCTTAATAGATATTGGTAAACAACACTCATTTGGACTTGTTTGTTTGGACCAACATTTTATCCTGCAGGAATGAGAATCCCCCAGGTTTTCTATTCCGTTCCCTCATGTAGCTCAGAAAGAAAACAAGCATAATTTTTTGGTCGTCCAAAGACAAATACACTGACACAGATTTTTCAGTAGATCCTCAGTGTGTTTGCCTGGCAGAAAGGAGGGAATAAACATGCTGTGCTCCTAATTTCTCTTTTTTGCTATCTTCAGTTTCCCAGCAGCAGGACCAAACCTCTGCCTGTCCTCATCCATGCACTGTGGAGCCAAAGAGCAAGAATTTTGATTGGACTTTCATCTATACTTTACTGTTCCCTTTGTTTGGGGGAATGAGAATGACTACATAAGTCAGTGAGGATCACATGCTTATGGTGTCACTGCAGCATTCAAAGAAATGAACCAAGTGATGCATCTGAGCTGTTATTAGGATTTCCCATGCCAAAACCACATTACAAAGGTAGTGAGTGTAGGGCTGAATGGAGTGAGTGCAGGCTGCTCGTACTGTCATCCAAATAATAAGACAAGATGACTAAATGTGATGCTAAATTAAAATCTTAAAAGCACCAACAATTTTGCTTTAAGCCTAGCTCTGTTTGTTGGTTTTCTTTCCAAAATCACTTTTCTTGTGTGACAAGGCCTATCAAATTGATTACTCTCTGACAGCAGAGTGACGACTTGCCAGTCAGGCAACCTCAAGTGATTAACTGGCCCTTTTGTCACTCCTGGCATCTGACTTGAAGAAATTCAGGCACTGGGTTTTGATGAGACTTCAGGAAGGTGCAGACTCCAAGTCTGACACATTCAATATGCCATCTCTCATCCAAAATAGATGGAGCTTTTGCTAAGGCACTGTTTTTCACAGCTGGTAAACAAACTAAATAGTTTGTTTGACAGCTGTGAAACTCTGTCTCAATGGAAGAGAAGTGTGTGCCAGGTTATTGTTTAAAATAGCTATTTTCCTTTCTTTTCACAAATAAGAGGTAAATGATTGAAAGAACCAACAGCCTCGGCTAGTGTTGTTTTAGAAGGTTTTCTAATGAGCTAGACAGTGAGATTTGGCTTTTTAGTTTTAATCAGCTTTAAATAAAAATCAAGGGCCAATCAGTATAGGTATGTGTTAACATTTGACAAGAGACATGTAATTATCAATGGAGACCATATGCACCTACTCAGAATGTGTATTTAATTATTCCACAGTTTTCAAAGTGTTTTCTTACTAGAGTGACAACCCTGTAGATTCAGGTACTGAGGGAAACATAAATTACTAGTCATTAAGATTGGTTTTTAGACTTTCCTTGATCTCTGCCTAGCTGATGAACCTTTCTTCTGACTCATCTGGCTCATTTTACTTATTAATGTGAAATTAATTTATTATTTTGAATAAACAGAGAAAATGGAATGCTAACAAGAACATTTGTTTTCTTGTTTCTGAATATCTTCCAGAGTGCTGAAATGCACAACTAAAATATTTTTTGCACTATGTTGTTTGTGAAGAGCTGCCTGAAAGAAAAAAAAAGAAATTGCTTCTCTTTAGAATTAATAAATGTCAAAACAAAACTAGATTTAATAACATTAATCTTAGTTACTATTAGGAATTTTCAATACATAGACTCTTTCTGTTATACCGGAGTCAAGAGTTGCTTACAATACTCAAAAAGTTTGAGATATGTCTGGGAAAATATATGAAGTCATACACTTAAATATATGATTAATTTTAGGCATATAAGAAATAACATCAGGAAACACAAGCTCTCCATAGCTTAGGCTTGTTAGCCTACTGGAAGAGAAATATCCATACAGGATGCTGTAGAGTTCTGTCACATAAGAATTTACCTTGTATCTCACCTAACTTCTGCCTTTGTTTCTTGAGTGTCCCAACTGTCTACTTGAAGAGATGATGATTCCCAGATTAGTGGGTTTGACTTCACTTCTATCTCTGACTTTTCTCTACATTAACTGTAATCCAAAGTCAGTCTGCATCCTTTCTTGCAGTTAAGGATGAGTTTTTTTCAAAGACATCCAAAGTCCTTATGATATAAGAGACCCCAATATTGTTAAAAACAGATAAATGAAAAAGCTCTTAAACACTAACCATACCTACTAGTGGGGCTGCAAACCACTGTGATTAGCTAAGGGAATTGGTTTTGGTTTAGCTTATATCCAGAGTTGAGCTTGAGATGCCTGTTTTAGCAGAAGCTGAAGAGAATCTCTCTACAGCCCTCAATTCACAAGCTGTTATTTCCTTCTCAGCTGTTTGTATTTCTTTTGTCTCCAGATTTTGAGTGTTCAAATTAGCTTGTGATTTTATAGAATTTCATCCCAGTAGATAAGCTGGAATGCTTTTGGTCTAAAAATATTCAATGACCTACACCTGTGCTGATGCCGCAGGTTAAAATCATTTAAGTGGAATTAAGGTTGCGTCCCCTGAGTTTTACACATAGAATTTTCCCTTTTTGCAGCCAGTGTCTCATAAACCATAAGTAACAAAATATAGTTAATGACTTCTAAGTACAAAAGAATCAATATACTCAGTGTATGAATAATGTAAGCATAAAATTCCATATTAAATTATCTCACAAACAGAAACTAAGCACTCTTTGAAAAGGTTAAAATCTCTCCCTTGGGTATATGCCTAACGTGTTTAGCCTAAACTCTATCACTGTTATATCTTGTCTTCACATGTGTGGAAGAGTCACATCAGCTCAGGAGTTAGTTCTCTTGTCCCACACACCTCCATGCAGCACCATAAACCCTGTTTATGAAACAGAATGGCTGGGGATGCAACTTAAGAACTGAACAGAACCTTACTGCAATACAACTGCCATAAATGGGATTTAATTAAGCCTGAATTTCAAACATAATATTTAAGAACTGGCTTCAATACCAATGGACTTTCAAGAATACAGACTTAGAATAGAAGCACAAAAATATGGGATGTGAGGGTCCCAGCTGGGTTTCTTTCTTTAGTAGAACAAGTCCAGAAATTCTAGAGATGAAATAACCTGTAATAAATGCGTGGTCATCTAGACACTGGGTCATGTAAGCTTTTCTGCTGTGCTGTGAGAAAGCACATGAAAATTATATAAACCAGCACTTGCCACTTCCCAGTGATCCTCCCCTTGAAATTCCATGCACAGAAGTCAGCATATCAGTAGGAGGTACCAAACAAACAAAGGCCAGGAGTGTAGCTGTAATTTTTTTATGGAGGACTGAAATTATTTATATTGCATCATTTTTTTAGAACATATTGCAAGTAGAAATATCTGAGTCAGTAATAAGTTTTGAGCAAGTTGAAGAGATAGGATGGAAATTGCTGAGCTGAGCTGTGAAGATAGAGTTTGGATTCCGAGGAAAGCAAATGGAGAAAAGCTGGTATTCTGGTAAGGCTTATCAAATAATTCAGTATGTTATTAAAGTCTTGATACATTAGGTAGCAGCAATGGACTTTCACAGCTGGACATATAACAAGTCTCTTTCAGAAGTGGATTTTCCTTGACTCTTGGCATGAGGAAAGAAGGAAACAAGCATTAGCCATTTCTTTGTGTCATGTAAGATGTTCTTCTGATTCTTTAACTTAGATGCCCCCATTATGCTTCCTATAAAGTCTAAAATTATAACCCTGAAAATACTGAAAAATAGTTACTCGGAATGACTATGGAGATGGTCTTTCTGGAGACCTCATTGTACTTCATGGTAGAAGCAAATAATATAGAATCAGTAAAAATATATCCTTAATAGGAAGTCATCAGCAGGGACTCAAGAATGATTCCTTTTTCTTTAGGTATTGTTTTGGGTTTTTTTTCTGGAAATAGGTATGTCCCAAAAATTTAGTATTTTTCAATTGAATTTCTCAAATATGCATTATATAGCAGCTTCGATAAGCAGATGATAGATGCTGACCTTAATAACTGGGAGGGGTTTTAATACATTGACTGTGTATTCAACCCCTGAAATACTAAAGGAAAAATAAAGCAAAAGGAAATAGTCCACTCAGTTCCCCAGGTAGGAGGTGGAAAATTCTGTCACAGAATCAGGAGCATCCCCTGTAATACATTTCCTGATAATCTCAGCAGTAGCCCAACCTTGAGCTTGAGTTCTGCTGAGCTTGGCAAGCATTTACACTCTGTCTCCCTGCTGTTTGCACTAAACATCCATTACAGGGTTCAGTTGTACTTGACAATACCATGTATAATTTTGGTCCATGTGTTCTTTTCTAGCAGGTCCACAGAAATGTTAACAAATAGTCCTGGAAACGAACAGTGCATCAGGCTTTTCCATCTCCTTTCTTTAGCCAGACCATATTTAAGTTCTCTTTACTGTTGTTTTTCAAGCTATTCTCAAGCACTTCAAATGATTTCTATAGGATCCAAAGGAATTTGTTCCAGTGCACTACTACCTCTATAATTAAAAAGATTTTCCTGACATCTAAACTGAATATTTCTTGCTGTCATTTAAGAACATTATTTCTTGTTCTGTGCATGATAGAGAACAAATTGTTCCCTTCCTCTCTGCAGCAGTATTTTCTGTTCTTAAAGGCTACTCTCACTCTCATCTACAACTTTATATCTCCTAGATTTTAAACAACCCTGTTTAACACTTTTTTTTGTTAGTCTTGATGTTTTCTAAATCTTGGATCATTCACTGGATTGTGTCCAATTGATCAACATCTTTCATGAATCATAGTGTTTAAAGCTGAACAATGACCTTAAGATATAGCTAGACTACACTTTATACATGCTTTTGGTCCTTTTATATGCCCTTTCCAAAAAAGTCATTATTTGAGTCAGAGTCATATTGTAATCTATTTTACCTCAAGGACTTTATCTGTAACACTGCTACCAAATGAGACATTTTGTAACTTGTAGTTATGCTATTGATTTTTCATATCAAAATAGAAAACTTCGTATTTGTCTTTACTGAATTCAGTCTTATTTTTTCATGCCTTTTTTCTGGTGTACCAACATCCAAATCAGTTCTACTCCATCAAACCTTTCTCTTAAAGTTTCATTTGGGTTAACTACAGCAGGCAGTACTAGAGTCAGTAGGCACTTGTAGAAGTTCATTCCAAATGTTCTTCCCTTTTATACTGAGATCACTTATAGGTTTCATAGCCAACTTCTGAGGGTTTTATCTAGACCACACGTCCCCAGCTAGCTTATGACAATCTCCCATAAAATACTATCACATTAATATCTAAATAATAGATATCTCTTGCTTCTTCACTTTTATAGCAAGAAATAAGGTTTTGCTGATTTGCTCTCAGTAAATCCAGATTGACTGTTGATTGTCTTTGTTTCTTCATAGCACTCATTTGTTCCTACCATTTTCCTGAGATTTGAAGTTAGATGGTTTATTCATAGTTCAGTTTATGCAAACCATACTTTTCTCTTTGTTCCAGAGAAGTCTTATTTTGTTTCTTGTCAGTCATCTATTATCTCACCATATTCCAGGAGCTCTTTAGAGTAATCACTAAAACACACTGCTTATGTCATTTCTTAAAATGATATAGGATAATATTTATTGTATCAAATAATTTCAAAATCTATTGCTTCCATAGGTGTTCACTAAACCCTCAGGTTTCCTCATTCTAGGCTAAAGTAATATTTTTTTGTCATTAACAGAACTTGTGTTAGTCACCTGATTGCAGATGACATTAATTCTTTGGAAACACTGAGGCAAGAAATGTCATCGATCTGTTCACATTCTTGATGCCATTTACAAAAAAAATTCCCTCTCTGCTTAACTGCAGCATAACATTTTCTTATTGCATATATTACAAAATACATTTCCCACGTTTCCTTTTATTGCTTATGTTGCCTCTCTTGTTACTTTTTATGTCCTTAGCTAGCTTTTTTGTGCCTTGTACTTCCTGATTTTGTCCCATTGTGTTATTACTCTATTGTCTTCCCCTCAAATCTTTTCCACTCTAATATTTTCTACTTTCTGTCAACTTCCCACTTATTTCTCAAGGTCCAAGATGAACCCATTGTTTAGCCAGCTGATAGCTCTCATTACTATCTTTCTTTTACACTAATTTGTGCTTCCAATTCTGCTCTTTTGTGTACTTGTAACTTTATGTCTTGGGCATGCTCCCCGTAGTACCTTAGGTGCTGGATATCTGACATAGAAGAACAGCCTTCTTGGAAATGTCAGAACTTATATATGTAAAAAATGCATTCTGAACAAATCCGTAACATGTTTTTTTAAATCTTGAATGAACACATGTTAATGATAGTCAGGAAAATCACATCATGAAATCATCATTTACAGTTCTTGTTCTTACTGAATCAGTCACAAAATTCTTCAACTTTTGATGATAAAATTGTAATAGTTTATCTCTAGTTATTGTTATAAGGAGTATGTATAAATATATATCTACTGAAAAAATTTTAAGCACCACAAATGCAACCTTATAATGTCTTTTTAAAAGTAGTGTTTTCCTTGACTAAATATACAGCATCTTATATATTGCTACTCTTACATAAATATTAAATGTAATGCTTGTTCAGACAGTCATATTGTACAACTATGAGTATCATTACAATATCACCCACCTGTAGTCTGGATCAGGTGCGAGTTAGGAAGGCACTTTGAATCAGTTATAAGGCCTATAACATGGTCATGTGTTTTAATATGTATGGCATTAGGAGTCTTTTTTTTTAACACATTCAGGTACCTCAAGCAAATCTCTGTCTGTTGGACTCCGATGGTAAATTAGTTAAATTTAAATTAATTTACATTATAGGCAACAAGAATTAAGAATTAGTAACTTACTTCCAGGAAATGCTTTGGATGTTGCTATCTCTAATCAGAGATTAGCTTTTCGTTTTGAAGTTAATGGAACATTTTACTTACATGCTAAATGCATTCCCAGAAATAGGGTATAAATACTGTTGGAAGCTCAGATATATACTGCTGTTGTTCTCTTAGCATATGATTTTTGCTCGCTTATACCAGAGAAACCTAAAACACATAGGCCCAATACATGACATAAACCCAAAAATATGCTACTGGAGAATCAGGGCCATTTACATCCTTCTGAAAGGTGGGTGCTGCTTACCTAAAGGAGAACTGGAAGCAAACCCAGGAAATCAATAACTGCAGTTACCAGTGAAGGTCTGGGTTAAATAATGTTTGATTCCAGCCCCTCCAAAATTACTGTCCTCATAGGACACACCCAAGACTCTGAAAGTTTTTGCAATCAAAGGCTGAGCTTAGGAATAACTAGCAACATACTGTTGCCACCATATTCAATCTACAATAGTCACTGCAAAGGAAGTAATTTAAAGCACAGGAAAAATATATGTAGAAGGAGATTTCAACTGTCCATGTTTCAGAGAACTGATACAACCTGAAATAATCCTTCAAAGAAAAAAAAAGAGCTTAGTGTTAGAGACATCCATAGACTGCGTTCAGCTAAAGGAAAGGCGGATACAAGCTATCCATTTTTGAAACTGCAGAAATCATTTGGCATTCATGAGGAAATCCAGATGTAAACAAAGTATGACTGTAATTGCATTTCAATCTTCTCCTTTCATAAGGTAAAAAGAAAGGGCTGATTTTTTTTGTAAGATGTCAGAGGTTGTTGATTAAACCAGTCATTGTGAAATAGTAAAAGGTCGAGACAGCACTTCAATTTCATTTAGCTGTAATTCTCAGTGCCTAAATTTCACATAAAAGTGATCTGTTACCCTTTCTATTGCCTATTTCATAGCACTTGCCACACAAGTCACCCCAAGCCACTCAATCAAAAGTTCATATGTGCTGCACCCCTGAGGCAGAGTAAACATGTGATTGAGGCTGTTGCTGGGTTGTGTTGCATGAGTGAAGGGTGAATTATCCAAAGCCCCATGGAAACTGAGTTACTGTGTAACTCCGGTGTTCTCTCCCATACTCTGTCTATGCTCTCATTTGCAGCCTTAATATTTAGCTTTTAAAGTGTGCCTTATTCTCCAG
This sequence comes from Empidonax traillii, assembly GCF_003031625.1. Lineage (NCBI taxonomy): Eukaryota > Metazoa > Chordata > Aves > Passeriformes > Tyrannidae > Empidonax > Empidonax traillii. Next base: position 92,321 of record NW_020955659.1, on the reverse strand, counting down.
TAAGCATTTAAGAAAGACCAAGATACCTGATGTGCATTTGTTACTGATATTATTTTACTATTGATCGCTATTCTCAGGCATGTCTATGTTGCTTTTCTTGAAGAATTTCCCATGAAGCATGTGAATGTCCAGCCTCACACTCTTCTTGGCACAAACATGAGTCTTACTGAATTACTCAGAGAGAATATGCAAAAATATGTTCTTTTTAAGGTGGGGACAGAAGGGAAAAGACTGAATAAAGAAATATCAATATCAAGAAGTGCAGCTGCTTCCTGAATATCTCTAATCTATTATTCAAAAAAAGAGCTTCTTGCAGGTTGACAGGACTGGGACGCAAGTAAAAGGTGACACCAGAAACAAATGAAGGGAAGAGCTTGAACTGTCGTAGTCTGTCACTGAGATCTTTGACAGCGGAAGGAAACAAACTATGTTATCATCAGGCAAAACATTGGTGTAACTGTAGAAAAGGTCTCAGATTGCATCACTAGTACTCACGCCTGGCTGACAACAGCATCTTCACTGAATGAGATGTCTTAGCTTTCAAGAAACTAGTGTTTAGCAGCCACAGGCAATCTGCCCAGAGCACTTAACTGAAATGCCAATGAAGCCCTTTGAGGAAGAAAGATGTTTGAGGACCTAGTGATTCAGTAAGTTAATACTCTCCATTTATTTGCTTGCTAAAGGTGCAGAATTTTTTTCTAGCTGGAGCCTCTCTCCTTTGATCATTACTGACCCTATGTTAGTATGTTAGCTTCAATATATTCAAGGCTAGTCTATGCTTCTTGGATGTATCGTGTTCTATCTTTAATATCTTCAAAGCAAAAACATTTTCAAGACCTCAGTTGTTTCCATGATAAGGAATGGAAAGCCAAGCTAGTGAGTGTAGCTGAAGACAGGGTCATTTATTTGTGGGTTTTATCTATGTTCATCTTCCGTCTCTTCTCATCAGCTTTATGTTCATGCATAAGTAAACCTCTTTCTTCAAAATCTCTTATTTATGAAAATGAAAGGCAAAGAATTTATTCAAATTTTGCCCATCCCTTTGATATATTTATATCACAAATACCTCTTTCTAAAATTGTCAGTGGGTCAATTCACTGAGAAAAGACAAATAGTTTAGAGACAAATTATAAAAAAAGGAAAGGTTTAATAAATGGGCAAGTAGATTTTTTTTAAAATAAAATAAAAAAATCCCAAACAAAAAAAAACTTTTCAAACCCTTGGGTATTTAGATGGATAGAGAAGTAATATTTTCTGGTTGGTGCAATACATAGTAAGTAATGTGTAATTTTGGCTTAGCCAGTGAACCAGAAAAATTTAAATCTGTTGGAAAATATAAGAGATGAAACTGCATAATCAGCTGTGAAATAAAAACCTTTTAAATTTTGCTATTAAGACAACACAATACTTGAATCTGAAATATATTTTGGACTTTGTTATTGAAATATCTCTATCAATTAACCTTCCGCTAGTGGTGTTCTTTTAGTACATCATGAAAAACACTACAATCTTATTTTCATCTTATTCAGCATTATTACCACAGTGAGCAATACATACAGTTTATACTTTTATTGTCCTCTTTTAATTTTTACTTTCATTTAGTGTGAAATGCATGCTTCTTTGTAGAACTGTAGAATATTCTGCACAAGGTAAGATATTTTTCAGGCTGTTATGCAGAAGCCAAATAATTATGAGCATCTATATTTTTACAAAAATGTTAGATACTCTAGTGACAAATGCTCAGTGTTTCCTGAAAACGCATTTGCTATCAGCATTTCAGCATTTCCTATTCAGTGTATGTATAAGCAGTAATATACAGGGAAGTCAGCAGCAACAACAGCCAGTGAGAGAGACTTAACCAGGGCACACAGCCAGATCTAGGAACTAGGAAGTACTTAACTGAATTTCCTCCTGTTCATTTGTCAGACATGGGAATCTGCTGTACAAATACTTTAAACAGAGCTTGCATTGTGTTTTAGTTCTTAAGGGTTGTCACTGAGATGTAAGACTTGAGAGTTTGTTGAGGTTATATATTGATCAAAATATAGCAAATTACACTATTGTTTGTTTGGAGCATTTCTGTGTCAAGCATGGAATGAATTTTGGTATCTAGTAAAACTAGTGTTGCCTAAAGGCAGAGTGAATAGATGAAAGCACAAAGATGTCTGAATTAGGCTTCATTTGATGTGATTCCTAGACTACAAAGAGTTGTTTTCATTCCAAACTACTCTTTACAAAATCAGTCACCCTCACTGTCTTATCTTTACCTTTCTAGAGTGGTAAAGTAATATTCCAATGTTATATCAGTGAATTTTATGAGTTTTTGACCTCAATACTATCTTGTTCAGCAAAAGGTGACACTAATTATATGACATAATGAATCACCACCATCCACAACAGACAGTTCCTGTGTAAATACTGGGGCTATTGCTGATACTGTTACTACCCAGGAAATTCATTGGTGGCAAAGAAATTCTGTCTTCAAGAACTCTCTTAGACGTTACAGGTCCAATGTTTTATTAATTTCAATTCCAATAATTGTTTTTTGATTGGGATATCAAGTTCATCTGTATTGTTATTTTACTCTCAATTCTTACTTAGAGTGAAAACTACTACCTGAGATTGTGATTATAAACCAACAACCTACAAATTTACATGCATCTTCTCCCCATGTCCCTAGTGTCCCTAAGAAGTTTCTTTCTTTCTTTCTTTCTTTCTTTCTTTCTTTCTTTCTTTCTTTCTTTCTTTCTTTCTTTCTTTCTTTCTTTCTTTCTTTCTTTCTTTCTTTCTTTCTTTCTTTCTTTCTTTCTTTCTTTCTTTCTTTCTTTCTTTCTTTCTTTCTTTCTTTCTTTCTTTCTTTCTTT